>NW_026591086.1:40142129-40148772 GCF_907164565.1 Psammomys obesus
TTTTTTTTTTGTCATATCTATGACATTTTCAAAACTAAATCGTGTGTGTTTATATATACAAAACAAAAGCTACCGAGAGGAAGTTCTGGCAAAAGAGGAAGGGCGAAACCTAGCTTGCTCTCTCCACCTGACTCTCTGCTTCCTGTGCAAGCCACTGGTTTCTGTAATTTCCCAGTCCAAGTAGCACTGGGCTTTCTTTAGAAAGCCCAGTAACTTCAAAGCCTGGTATCAGCGCTGCAAATAGTCCCTGTCTCAGACAGACCACTGTTCCTGCCAGTGCTCATCAGGACCTTATGTTCCTATGAACTGCACTTTTACTTTGGGCAAATCTTGCAGTATCTACTACTCTGTCTCTTCCCACTTAAAGGGGGCATTTTTTTCTTTCATACCCCCTTATCAACAGTGGCTGAAAAGACTAGAATTGAAGAAAAATCTCATAAGAGGCTTTTCTTCTGAAGTGACTATCAGGTTGCCTGTTATGCACTCTTAACAATAAAAAGAGAAAAGAGCCTGATTCAGCCTGGCCCAGCTGGAAATTCACTTGGTGAGATCATATAGTCTAACAGCATTGCTCACTGTCAGTCCCATAGCAATGTGGAAAGCATTCATAATATTTCCAAAACTCCTTAAATGAAATTAGAACAGGATTCTAGCCAATCCATACCAAGGAGCCAAAAGGAGTAATTAAAGGAGTGAATGTTTTATTCTTTAGTGTTTAATAGAATACATAACAAGTCACATAATCAATGATTCATTACTTCACACGCAGCAGGGAAACCAGTATCGAGTGTTTCCATTATACAACTGGTTGTGAATAGGGAAAAAAAAAAAATTAGAGCATTTGGATGGATGAAGACAATTTCAAAGCTTGAGCACCCCTGAAAAGATTTCATCCATGTATTTTGTTTCCTTTTTTATATAGAGGGGCTTTTATTCTTGGGTTTATGTTTCATTAGAAAAGTCTGATATCATATTTTCCATTCCCCTTAGATTTTAAGAAACAGCTCAAAGATATTTATCACTTAGCAAATAACATTTTGAACATGTCAGAATCCAAATATTATTACAAACAGGAATTTTGCAAATACCCAGAAAATTTAATTTACATGTTCAAAATTCATACTCATGATGAATATTTCAAGCCTTTGTCATCAAATGGATACTAATGGTGGTACTAAGTGAGTGTGTATCATTTATAGTCAATAGTTACAGCAAAGTTTACCTGCCTATAAAGTCACAAAGACAGTTGTTAGCAGTTTACATTACAATTAATGTCTGCACACCTCAAAACACATTTTTAAATAAACTAAACTGGCTTGGAAACAAAATTGCAAAGTACATTAAGTGGCAAGCATTCTTGGTGAACTAGTCTATCATCCTGCCATACAACAGTTTACAGTAGTGGGGACCTTCTGCTAGGATTCTCATTGTTTAATGGGGCCCAGAGGACAGCCTAAGCCCGCCAGTACTGACCCTTTGAGATTTGCACTGTCCAAAACTGTCACAAAGAAAAGCTGACTACAACGTAACTTATTTCTGGCTATGTGAAACATCTTCCAGGTTCTACTCTGGGAATAACAATAATGTATTTTACTCATAACTTGAGAGACAGACTTGAGTTATCCAAAATATTCAGATTTTAAATGATTCGCAGTGTGGAATAGCATGATAAAAGTTGCAAGCCAAGTCTCGACTAAGAGTTTTACAATAAAAATACAAAGTTTACTATTTTGTAAAATGTCAGTTTTATCGTACTTGCAATTAAAACTGTAAAAGAAATTCTTAAGGAATTCACTTCACTCAATATTTTTCTAAATATCTGCATGATAACTTATTTTACATGTAGGAGTACAAAAAATTATTTTAATACTAGATTGAAATTTACCATAATTTGAATAGTTAAAAAATTATCAAAGCTTCATAATACATGGCTTTAATGTAATAACAACATTCCATGGAAACTACAATAAAAATTATAATATGCTGTAAGCACTGTCTGTTTTCTCTGAGTATTCACACATCATATATTTCCTCAGAGAAACAGCAGGCATACAGACATTGAATATATATATATATATATATGTATACGAATACATATATTGGGTTTTGAAAAAGAAGACAATTTGGGCTAGTATTATCACTTTGCTATCAATTGAAAATCCCAAATAACAAACACTAGAATAAAAACAGTATTAAAGGGGGAAAAACTTTCTCATACCTTCAAAGAATATTTTCCTCTACATGTTTGAAAATTTACAATGAATGGGGTTCATAATGAACATGTATTAAAAACCAGGTATGTCAAACACCTGATAAAAACATGGTGCCTGTTTTGTTTTGTTTTTTCAAACCACAGTGACTGTCAACACTTTTTAAAAATTAGCTATAAATCTAATGTCATTCCATTATTTATCAGCATCAAATGGTAATTTTATTAACATATGCAAATGCTTGCCTCTCTGACATGAATGCAGTCATAATTATCTGAATAGTTTATAACATTCTCCTGTGTCATTTCAAAGATATTTTTGAGTCTTAATTCTTTTTGTAGAGTAGCCGAATTCATGGTGACCAATACTTTAGGACATTTTTTAAGCCATAAAGGTTTCTTCTAAATCCCAAAGCCCATAGAGGGAAAGTACCTATGCCAAGCATGACCTGACTCGGTCATATTTACCTATCATAGAATAAGGTGACTGCTCAAACTTGACTTTGGGCTAAAAAGTAGAAAGTTTTCATGCAATGGCTTCCACAGCAGGGAGCACAGTCACTTTCGGTAAAAGAGGTCCATTTATTGTCCCTAATATTAAATTCCCAGTCTTTGAAATAACAGTCCAGCCAGGGTGTGGTAGAAGGTACAAGACACCTAAGTGTTAGTGAGACCAATAGTTTTCCAAGATACAGTTCATAAGACTTGAATGCAGACACAACTACAGCATTTTCTCATGGGTCCTAGAGTTGTGTAGATTTGACAAGGGGACTCAGAATTTCCGACTTGCCATCAATGTATTTTATTCTGTCCTAAAGATGTTCTTAACTGTGCTTTTCTTTGTTAAGCACTCTAACAGGGTACCATGGCATAGAAAAGCCTATGGCATTTGCCTTTGATCAGTGAGTGACAGTCCTAAGCCATATCAGGCTTGAAACAAAGGTTCCGATCCCTTACCTGATCCACCGTCTAAAAACGAGCTCGACACTGAAGTAAACACAACTTACTGGAACCCTGCTTCGTTTTCTTTAAAACTGCCAACTTTGTACATAAAACTAACTTTTCTTTAAAAAGAAAGAAAGAAAAAAGTTACTGACAAAAGAGCTTAAATCTCTCCCAATTAAAATGAGAACATTGGTGGACTAAAAAGGCAAACAGTCTGAATATAGGTAGACAGTTAACTGACATATCTCAGCAAAAATGGATGGAGCAAACCAAACCTCATAGTTGTGAATGTTTTCCTGACTCATGCTCAGAGGCAAGGATATGAGAAACTCAGCAAATCATGTCACTCTTGAATATAAACCATCAAATGCAAGTTATCAGGGGTAAGTACAGGAAACTTTACAGCACTAGTAGATGAATTAAAAAACTAAATGATTCGTGTAAAATGTTTATATATGGTATATACAGATTGGATCACATGAGTCTTAGAGTAAAACTGTTCCAATTAATAACATCTGCCGTGGACACAGTGAAATATACAGTACAGGGTACATTTAAAAAAGAAAAAAAAAGGAAAAACAGCACTAATTTAAACACTTAAAATGACTCTTACAAAATCTTTAAAAACATACTTCAGAGAAAGATGATAAAACAAACACATGGGGGGAAAAGGCTTCTCCATCAACACAGATTATTCAAAGGATGCCTCTCAGCCAGAAGCCCACGGGGATTCGCCTCCCTTCAGCTGTGGTGTACACAGGATACACGCTGGCAATTCTTTCCACATGACAGTAAAGGCATAAGGCAACCAGGTCTCCTGTTTCTGTTGCATTTATCCCAAACACTGTGTTATTGCTCAGCTCACACTCAAGTATTTATTTGCCTTCATTTAAAAACGTTCCACTTCACAGCTATCTACAGATGGGCAGCTCTGGTGCTTACGTTCCCGCTGTTGCCTGAAAGGGTTCCACTGCACATATCAAACAAACGCAAGAAAGAAAAGGCGTTGTTCGGGTTTTCAGAACTGCCCAGGAGTCCACATTTGCTGGGCTTGGAGAAAACAGCAATTTTAAAATAACAGTAACAGTAAGAGATCTTAAGTCTAAGTAACTAAAACTTATTTTCCTTAAGTAGATAGGCTATAAAATAAGGAAATAGAATCAACAAGAAAATAAAACGTTCAAATCACTAAAACTCTACTAGGTAACTCTTTGGTTAGGTTATGCAAGTATTGGCAACGTAAAGGTTTAGGACTCAAAATAGCTCGATAAACTTTCAGCTGGAAATGGGTCTTGTACTAATGTTGATAAAATCTAAGCACTGTTTCATATTTTTTTAAATGCACATGTACTCAAGTGGATGATACAAACTTCCAACTTTCAAACAGTAAGTGAGGACGTCCTCTGCTCCCTCCCGCCCTTCCTCCCAGTCCTCCCTCCCCAACCCTCCCACCAGTCCTAGACCTCACGGCTGTGTGGTCCTCCTACTAACGGCTCCTGCGCTACTCAGTCCTGCAGCTCGGAGAGGGGGGGGGGGCAGCCTTGCCTCCTGCTCCCTGCTCCCTGCTCCCAGCCTGGAAATGCTGCTTTAACCAACAAAAGCTACAGCCCAACAGCTGCTGAGATAGGGCGCCTCTGCAGGCAGGAGGATCGCTTACGACAATTTTAAGCCACAGGAGATCTGTTGTTGGGGGGAGGAAAACAGAATCCTCCCCGCCCCCCGTTACCAGTACTAGAATTTACTTCCACCTGTAACTTAAAAAGAAAAAAAAAAAAATCGCTTTATTTACAGTCTCTGAACTGCCTCCACGGGGTTTTACTTCCACCATCACGGTCTTCCACACGGTTGTCTAAACTTTATCTCTCTAATGAGGATCAAGTTTACAAAAGGAAAAAAAGAAAAAAGAAAAAAGAAAAAACCCTTTCAAATACTATCTGCGCCTGGCGCCCTCAGTTCTCCTCGCTGGACCGTCTACAGAGTCAAAGGGCTGAAGACTTCCCGGGCTGTTCGGCACGGCACGCTGGGCCCGGCGCGGTCGGGTTCAGTCCTTCCCGGGTCCTCGGTGACCCAGCGCCTGCACTGACCCCCCACAACCTGGGCGAAGGGGTGGCTGGGGGCCAGGAGAGGCGGGAGCGTGAGTGCGGGGCTACCTCCGGGCACTCCCGGGCAGCCCGGAGGAGCCGTGGCTGCAGATCCTCAAGGAGAGGCACTGCTGGGTGTGGGGGAGCTGCAGAGGGGCTGGGGGAGAAGCAGAAGGAAGCGGACGGCAGGGACGGGGCGAGGGCATCGAGGGGCGAGGGCATCCATAGCCCTGTCCCCACCCCCAGCGTGGAGGCGGGGAGGCGGGCGCAGGGGGGCCGAGGGGTCCGGAGGAGCTCACTCCCTGCAGAAGACGTACTCGGTGTAGCTGGTCCAGATCTTGTCCTCGCTCTGGTCGGTGCTGCTGGCGAAGGCGCAGGTGCCCGTGGAGCTGCACGCCACCATGTGGAAGCCCGCCTCGGACAGCTTATCGAAGGCCTGCTCCAGGAAGTTGAACTTGAGGTAATAGCGCGAGGTGTAGCGCTCCGGGGGCCGGTCGGGGTCCCGGCTCTCGTTCAGGGTGTCCCCGAACACCTCCTTGGCCAGCGACGTCTTGCCGCACACCGTGATGCGCGCCACCCGCCGGAACTTGGCGTCCGCCTGGGCGTCGCGCCCGATGGTGTAGGAGCCGCGGTAGCCGACGGTGATGTAGCCCGAGCGCCGGCTGCCGTCCAGGGACTGGGACGGCGTGAGCAGCGGCCCCGCGGCGCCCCCGGACGGGCTGCGGCCGGCGGGCTCCAGCGTGGGCGACGGCGCCCCGGCCGACGCGCCCTCCTGCGCCTCAGGCTCCGCGCAGCCCAGCGGCAGCAGCTCGTCGCCCAGCGAGCCCTCCTTGGGCACCCCGCGGCGCGAGGGCGGCGGCGGCCCCGGCCCCGGCTGCTGGGGCGCCCCGAGGCGACGCACCAGCTCCGGCAGCTCGAAGTACTCGGCCTCGCGCTGCAGCCGGCTGCGCTCCGGGAAGTAGTCGGGCAGCACGAGCTGCAAGTCCCGCAGGTAATCCAGGATGTAGCGGAAGAGGAAGCCGTCCCGGTCCAGGAAGAAGCGGCCCTTGCTGTCCCGGGCCAGCTCCTGCGGCTGCTGCTGCGTGAACATGCGCCAGAGCAGCGAGTCCGGCACCGACACCACGGTGCAGCGCCGGGTCACATACACCTGCCCTCCCACGTTCAGCTCCACGATGTCCGGGAAGAGCGGCGGCTCCGCCGAGGACGACGACGAGCCGCTGCCACCGCCGCCTCCACCCCCGTTGGGTAATCCTCGGGTGCTGTCCGCCAGAGCCATGGCCGGGGCGGGAGGGCGAGGGGACGGCGGAGCGGGGGTTGGCGAGGGGAAGCCGCGGCGGCTTGGGTCCCGGGGAGCCCCGCGCTCCGGCGCTCCGGCGCCTCCGAGAGCCGCGCGGGGCGAGCGCGCCGC
>NW_026591086.1:40178772-40229204 GCF_907164565.1 Psammomys obesus
TGTGTGTGTGTGTGTGTGTGGTGTGTGGATGTACGCGTGGATTATTTTGTGCCTGCATCTGTAGAGAAATTTAACATTCTATAGGACTATAAGCAGTTCAGGGAAGATAGTCACTGCGGAATATTTGCTGAAGATGAACTGACGTGAACCCCTCCCTCCCGTCTCCAAGACAAAACCTATGGACTTTGTATCTACATCCACACAAATTACTTAAATTTCCTCTTTATATTTAAAACAAAAAACAAAAAAAAAAACAAAAAAAAAAAACCCTTGTCCGCAGACTCAGCCTCCTGGAATACCCCCAACCTTTGCTGCGGCGGATGCTTTGCCATCACAGTGTTGGCTGGCTGTTCCCAAACGAGCCTACTGACCCTGAGAGAACTATTCTCTGCCAATGGTTAGCTTGGCAATGGCTTCCCTTCAGGTCTAAGGTCTGAAGGACTTGAGATCATCTGCGGCTTGGCCGCTCAAAGCTGCTCCCATCTCTGCATTCCTTCCAGGGGAAAAGGTGTTGGGTGTGCACTGTGACGCTCACCTGACACAACATCTCTCACAAAGCCATCAGTGGTCCCCAGCAAAAGCCAGAACGGAAAGCCCATTCTAGTGGCCACAGCTTCCACTGGCCCACAGGAACCTAAGGAACTTCAGGACTCTGAATTCTCCTTAGTCACACACTTGTTAGCTAAATCCAGGGGAGATCTTGAGACACCTGCTGTTAAGGCTTTGCCCCAGTGTTTCACTGCCATGAAATCCTAGAAAATTGGGACCATTCCACTTCCGCAGAACTTGAGGCATTTCAGGGGGCTGGGCATTCTCTGTGACAATTTTGTCTTTTTCATCCTACCAACAACATCCAAGTAGAATAAACTAATACTTATGTCATCAAGGGATAGATCACAAGAGTGCCTTTAGTTGAGAGGATATTCATGAGAAGCATATGGATCAGACAGAACATGGCTTAGTTCCTGCCCGCACATATTAAACTTCCTCGGCACTTAGAGTTCATGTGTCAGAACCACATTTCTGTTTCCATTTTCCACACTTCATTTGAAATAGCAGCTTTGCTGCTATTGCGTGGTTACTGATTTTTTTTTTTGGGGGGGGGGGTGTTTCAAATGTGTTGATAGTCAAAGACACTTCTCGTGATTGCAGTGGGCAGCAGTCAGTGCACGGACTCAGAGACTCGAAGTTGATCAAATAGTTGAGAATAAGGGATGTGGGAGTGCTCAGCACTAAATGGAAATGTTGACATCTCACCATGGAAGAGGGAAGGGCTCATGGGCCTCCACCTCGCCATTAATTGCTAACTGATTAATAAAATATTCAAACTCTAACTCTTACCATGTGCCAGTCTAACAGAAAAAAGAGTAAGAGATATTTCAGAGAGGCTTTCTCCCTCCGCTGGTTTTGGGCCTGCTTTGAGGCCCCTTCTTCAACCACTCAGCCTTAGACAGTGCTCTCGGAGTGCTGTTCTGGAATCTCCACTTGGGCCCGCACTGTCAAGGAACTTTGAAGAAATGCAAATTGTCAGGCTCCTCCCATGACCCTGTCTTTACTGTTATTGGTTGTTGTTTAGACAATGTGTTACAACATAACAACAAGCATCATGACAGTCATGTTTCAGGGTGGGTTCCCTGACTGTCGTGGAGGCAGGAGGTCCAGGTGAATGCTGCACAGCCCGTGGAGCTCTTCGGGAGCTCCAATCTGGGAAACTCCTATTCACATGGAGAAATGAAAACCAGCACTGCAACATTTCCTTGCCGGGGAGATACTACCCTTAAGGTTTTAATCAGAAAGTCTTGGGTGTGTGCCAAGTGAACAGAAGCCTTCTGAATGTCCAGGTCAAGGCCACCTTTGGCTGGAGAAACCATGACTCTAAGGAAAGAAGATCACAACAAATCTGCCCACACTGCAGTGGGCCCCCGGAAGGTAGCCTCTGAAGTGTCCACTGGATAAGATGTCACCAGTCCCCATGTGATGCAGAGGGGGACCGAAGACAGCGCTCAGCCTCAGAAAAGACTGGCCCACATTGCACAGCAGCACCTGGTTGCCCACAGAGGAAGGGGCATGTGCAGAAGGCATCTACTTCACAGGTAAGTCTATTAGTTTGCTTTCCATTGTCAAGGCCAAAACGCCTTTACAGCACCAACCATCTTCACAGAACATGGATCGAAGCTCATGATTTCAGAGGGTTCAAGCCATGACCAGCGGCACCATTGCTTTGGGATCTGTGGGAAGGCAGAACACGATGGCAAGGAGGACATGGAAGAACAGAACTGCTTGTCTTATGGTGGCCAGGAAGCAAAGGGGGAGAGGAGGGAGCAGGATCCCAGTGTCTCCTTCCAGAGGCCCACCCCAGCCACCTAACTTTGTTGTACAGCAGCTCATCTCTTCACGTTTCCACCGTCTTCCATTAGTGACATCAACTGGGGGCCACGCCTTTAGCACATGAGCTTTGGGGAACATTTAGATAATCAGCCATAACAGTAGGGAACACTAAAATCATAAGAAAAAAATCTTGAAAAAAAAATGACATTTTCAAAAAAAGGGTCACACCAGACTATTAGTAAAAATCACATTATCAGCTTCTTCATACTCATTGTAATGCCTAATGTGACTATATATTGTCCCTGGAGAGAGATGATCTGTGTCTAGACCGGCTCTTCCATGAACCAGCAGATCACTTTGGGCAAGTTACTATCTCTCATTGCCTGGTTGAATTCTTGAGCTGTGAAGTGAGGATAATGACCTTTTGTGGGGATTAAACATTAGATTATGTACTGAGACCAGTCCCCCAATTCTAACTCTTTCAGTGTTTTGAGGTCCACTAAAATCCAATATAACTCAAACACCAAGTCAATTCGGGTGACAAAAATGTATTGTAACCAAACCTCTACTGATCAGTTGGTGCCACAGAACAGACTCAAGAGCTAAAATATGGCCCTGAAGGAATGTTGCACAGTATATTTAAAAGATAAAGCCATAGCATGATGGGGAACAGGGTGGGCTGTAGCATTGTCCAATCGTGTCTTGACATAGAGGGAAGAGCAAGAGAGTTTCCATCACCCAGGATAGGGGTAGGTTTCTAGGTCTGGGACCATGAACTTAGTTTGACCCTGCCAGCAAGATGGCAAAGTTGTTCTTGCGGGTCTGGAATAAGACAACTGTTTCCTTATAACAGAAGCCATTCAGCTCTTGGGAAGTCCCTAGCTCCCCTTGGGCCTGGCACCTTGAAGTTAGATTTTCCCTATGATTAAATGGAATCTGAAAATGAAATGGTAGGACTTAGAATAAGTTTCTTTTGCTCCTTCCCAACACTTGCAGTAAGCTGGCCTTCAGTCACACACACCATCCTTCCTGCAGTCAGACAATGTGTCCTGAGATTAGCACAATCCCTGACTAAAGGTGAGCACTGAACACCCATGAGCAAGTAACTTTCCAGGGGTCTGGGTTTCTCTGTGTCTCATAGTTGATGATGTAATGTTGAATATGAAATCCACGTTTTCATTAATTCTGCTATGCATTTAGAGCCATGTAAAATAAAAGCATAGTAGGCAGGATGGCTGGGCGATTGGCAAGCTTGGGGGAAAATGTAAGTCTTCCTTGTCACCCACGGTTCTGTAAATAACTCCTAATAAACTAGCTTTACTCATCCAGATGAACTTGTATGAATCATTCTTTGGCTGTTGCTGTCCTATTCTGAGGCAGATGGTAGTTTTATATGTCCCTGAAAAAAAAAAAAAAAAAAGGAACCACTCAACTTTTAATGTATGTAAAGCTTCTAAATGCTGTCTTTTCTGTTGTGTCACTTTGGGGAGAGGGGTGATTTGAAGAGACACCTGCTCATTACACATGCAGTCCTGACAGATTAAAGATGCACTTCTAGCCAGGTCCAGTCTGGTGAACTCATAAGTTTTATTGAAGTTAGTTACAGGAGCACAGTGACTCAGAAGCGGCTGAATCACCAAAAGTCCCACGCTGACATGGGAGACAGCTCATGGAAGCCGCATCGCTGGAATCCCACCTCCAATTATTCCTCAACCTACTACATCTTCTAGCAGCCCAAGACCATGAGTAGCTAGGAAACAGGCAGAGTGGTGGCTGGAATCTCAGGGGAGGGTCTTAGGACCCACCTTCCTCTACGCCTAGTCCAATACCATGGACCTAGGTATCACTCTGCCACTTTGTTTCCATGACACCAAAGCAAGGATATTCTGTAGGCCACTGTACTGATCTTAGCTCTATAATGGTTGATGGACCAGAGGAAATCTAATTGCATCTTATTAGGACAACTGCTATTTTGTGTTAAGATCTACACTCATGTCCTCATTCAGCCTTAAGTACCTCTTTAAAATCTTTATCTATTTTCAAATACAGTTACACTGTGGACTAGGATCTCAGCATATGAACTTTGGTAAGACACATTGACTTCATATCACTTGTCACTCTGAATTTGTTCTGATTCAGTCTTGCTTTGGAATTGTTTCTAACCTCATTTCTGCTGTTTTATAAAATATCCTGACAAAACCTATTTAGATGCTGAAAGGGCTATTTCATTTTACAATTTCAATTTAAATTCAGTCATAGAGAGGTGTATTAGTCAGGGTTCTCTAGAGGAACAGAATATATATATAGTGATATATATGGAAAAAGAAAGAGAAGATTTGTTAGAGTGTCTTTCAAGCTGTGGTACAGCTAGTCTAACAATGGTTATCTATCAATGGAAAGTCCAAGAATCTAGTAGTTGTTCTCTTCACAAGGCTGGGTGTCTCATTTGGTCTTGAGGAGATGCTGGAATCCTGAAGAAGTAGGCGCTAATAACAGTAGGCTTGCAGGCAAGAGTAAGAGCAAGCAGGCAAAAAAAGAAAAAGAAAAAAGAAAGCAAGCTTCCTTCTTCCATGTCTTTTATATAGTCTAAGGTGGATCCTCCAACCTCAAAGATCCAGATTATAAGCAGGTCTTCCCACTTCAAATTATTTAATTAAAAGAAATGGTCACGGGTGAACCCAGACATTTAGGTTTAAGTTAATTTCAGGTGTAGTCAAGTTTGATGATCAAGGTAGCCATCACAGGAAGCCAAGGCAGGAACTTCGGGCAGCTAATTGTATCCCATCCACAGCGAAGAGCATTCGTACTCAGAAATTAACACATGCAAATCCACTTGCTTCATCTCTTGTGCTCAAGAGCATATGTATGCACAGAGAAATGAGCATATGCATATTCACTTGCTTTATTTCTTGTGCTCATCTCCGAGTCTCTACTCTTATGTAATTCTAAATCCAAGGCTGAGGGAATGATGCCACCCACAGTGGGCTAGGTTTTCCCACATGACTTAATTAAGATATAATCTTCTACAGACATGCCCATGGGCCAACCGAAAGTATATAATCCCTCATTGAGACTCTCCTCCTAGTGATTCTAGGAAGAGAGGGGTTGGGTTAAGTTGACAACTAAAACTAACCATCACAGAATTTGTTTGATTCTTTTCAATCATCTCATCAACTCCAGCTTCTTACTATTTACCTTAAGGTTGTAACTTTTTATCTGATCAGCCATATATTCCTAAAATAATCCTAATTACAGGATATTGATTCAACATAAGAATGGCAAACAAATTGTTTCCAATGGCCACTCCAAAAATCAGATAAAAGAAAAGACTTCTAGAAAGTGAACCATGGACACAGAAAGACAACCTATGCTATTATATGTGGAGATAAACTACAAGTAATCTATTTTCTGGCTCAATTTTAACCTTTTATCAGAAGTTCGCTGAAACAGCAGCCTCACATGTATGTGGTGGTGACATATGCCCAATGTTGCAAGAACCTGAAGATGACTATTGTGGGAATTTCAAAGGGGAACAAAAAAAAGTAGTGATCAAAGGTTCATACTGACACCACCCATTGTCCTGGTTTTCCAGTTTGCAAATAGCAACTCACAGGCCTACTCAGCCTCCATAATCACATGAGACCAGTCTCACACTAAATATCATATATACATATGTGATATATATGTATATTGCTATGGTGTACACTCCCCAGAAGTTCATGTTCATGTTGGGATCTTGGCCTCCAGTGTAACAATGTTAAGAAGACATGTGATCTTTCAAAGATGGGACCATGGGAATTCATAAGGACATTAAGAGCATACCCTTATTAAAGACTGATGGAGTTCCAGTAATTATTCTCTGGCTTTCTATCGAACCATTTGGACCCTTATTCCCACACTGACCCGCACAATTGTGATACTATCTACCATGAGGTCTTTAACAGAACTAAATTAATGCATAGGGCAAGCTCTTGATTCTCTATAACTATTAGAGAATAACTAAATAATGTTCTTTATAAGGTCCTTGGCCTCAGACATTTTGTTATAACAACATGAATCAGACATCTTGTTGTTGACATCTACATGTTCTATTGATTCTGTTTACCTGGAGAACAGTACCTAATAAACCCTCTAACTACTTCATTCTGCTTATATCCCTAGGAATCAACATCCAGTTACTCATCTGGCTTCCTAGCCACATGCATCAGGGGCCACCCAATGCAAGCATTTAAGCATCATTGTAAAGAAACATCTAAAGTATAAAAATACAGTGACGCCCTCTTTTTATTTCTTTACCTTCATTTTATGTACATTGGCGGTTTGGGCATGCATATATGTCTATGTGAGAGTGTCAGATCTTGGAGTTACAGACAGGTGTGAGCTGCCATGTGGGTGCTGGGAGGTCTTCAAGAAGAGCAGTCAGTGCCCTAAACTGCTGAGTCATCTGACATCTTCTTTATACACCCACCTGACTCTTTCAAGTTTGTTGGGGAAAAAGTCCTTATTGTGGTGCTGGAACATTTCTGGAGCCTTATTACTCAGAGCTGGACCCAATGCAGATGTGCCTCTGTCTCAGGAAGACATTGTCCCAAGACGTCCTTGCTGAAACAGCCTTGGCTTGTCTGAACTCCCCCTATCATTCCTGATGGCAAATGTTTGCATTCTTCAGGCATGTTCTTAGGATGAAACTGTTCCTTAAAATTCCAGACACCTATAGAGGCAGAAGATTCCAGAGCCCCTGAGTGAGGTTCTAATTGCTGAATTTAAGATATTCAAGCAGACTAAAGAAGACCTGAACAAGTAAGACATGAATATATATGCAATTATGGAAGAAATAAATTTCATGGGGCTCTACCCCTACACAAATAACCACAGGAAAACAAGGAATTCTGAGATTGAGAACAGGAGTACTCTTTCCCTAGGAGGAGCCAAAACCAAAATGGTTATCCAAAACCAAATGGTTAGTAAAATGTATTTATATATGCATGCATATGTATATAACAATAACAATTTTAGAAGAATTTGAGAGGGAATTGTGTGATGTGGGAGGAGTTGGAGGAAGGGAAAGACATAGAAAAATATTTTAATTATATTCGAATTTTTAAAGACCCTTAAAATAAAACAATAAATGTGCAGGCAGAAATGCTACTCCTATGACCGAAATGTGATTTCTCAACTGTTCAAAGTGCAGAATAAGGTAGGAACTTGCAACTCCCATAGTTCCCCAGAGTCCACATTTATTCATTCACATTCCTATCCAATCAGCAACTAGAATGTGGCTGGCCATAGGTACTGGTGATTCCAAGAAAAAGACCATGGAACCCATTTATCCTACAGAATTACACGGTAGTCAGGGTTTCTCAGAAGAGCAGAAGCCATGTTGGTGTGAGTGTGTATGTGTCTGTACAGAAACAAATTCATCTTATTTCAAGGAACTATCTCACAAAATCATGGGAAGTCCAAAGACTTCAATAAAAATCAGCTGGGTAGAAACCCAGGAAGAGTTGATGTTTCACATTTTCTTTCAAAGGCAGTTAGGAAGGAGAATGAACGTATTGTTCTCTGAGGAACTTCATCTCTTTTCATAAGCCCTTCAACTGGTCAGACAAGACCCACTTGAGGAGTTACCTGCTTTTAAAAGCTGATTTTATCACGTGGTATCACATCTTCAAGGCATCTTTTTTATTAACTTTTATTGTTATGTTTAAGCAGAAACGATTATACATACTTAGCCTTGTCTTAGCTAAGTATGTTTTAATGAGGTAATTTATGATTTGGGCCGTTTGTAAAATTCAGGCGCTTTTATTTCGTTTGAGGACATAGTATTGAAGAATGTATGAACTAATAAGTCACACATGCTGAATATAATTTGATTTGACACAAAGGCCAGTGGCTTTACCACTTTGAACTCCTTTCTATAGAGTTCATCAAATATGAATGGCCAAGTAAAGGATTCGTTTTGGGGACTTGTAGATGTTAATTGGCCATGAGAGTTAATTTCAAGATTAATTTTCTCAGTTTCATTTTGGAAGCAAACACAGTCTTTTAAAACAAATTATGAAACAGCATCTGACTATCTTTGGAAATACTTTTTACACTTATTTCAAAATATGTTTTACTGTTTTTCTTTCTGGAGATTTTAGGAAGAAAAAAAAAAAAACTCTCTGCATGGAAAGGACCTAATACCCCTGCTCAGATGCAGCCCATGGCAGCTCAGTCTCCAAGTGGGTTTCCTAGTAAGGGGAACAGGGACTGTCTCTGACATGAACTCAGTGGTTGGCTCTTCCATCACATCCCCCTGAGGAGGAAGCAGCCTTACCAGGCCACAGGAGAGGAAAATGCAGCCAGTCTTGATGAGATCTGATAGACTAGGGTCAGAGGGAAGGGTAGGACAACCTCCCCTACCAGTGGACTAGGGGAAAGGCATAGGGAGAAAAGGGGGAGGGAGAAGGGGGCTGGGATGAAGGAGGGGGCTACAGCTGTGATACAAAGTGAATACATTGTAATAAATAATAATAATAAAGTGGATGTTAGGTCTTAAATATTTTTCACATATTATATAGTCTTTAGGACATCTTAAAGCTACATCTAGAAGAGCATTTGACCAAACCGCTGGCTAGCAGGGACTAGCCAGACAGGCCCACAAAATTAGCCACCCCAGGTCTATAGTACAGTGTGTTCTGTGGACCAGAAAGGGCTATTCCCAACCTCCTTGCCATCCTGACCACCCCATCACTTATGTGCTTGTGTGCGTGAATACATACACACAGAGACAGAGAGAGAGAGACTTAATGCAATCATTTTTTAAAGAACACAAGTTCTTTTAAAAATTTGTATGAGCAAACCACACACACACACACACACACACACACACACGTGCGCCCCAGTAAAACCAGCTATTTTGTATGTCAATAAAAACATGATTAATTTAAAAATCTACTTACTGTGCCATACCACTTCACTGCCATATTTAACAAGAAAGTTTCCAGAAAAGGAAAATGTAAGCACATGCATAAAGTTGTGGACCCGTTAATCTCTTTTAGGAACTGCCTGATCAACAGCACCTATGGGCGTTATGGTTCTTTGGTTAGGAATAAGAGGAGAAAGAAGGTAGAACTGAAGGAAGGGGAGAAGGGAGGAAGATTGGCTTGGCCTCCAGGTTCTCCTTCTCCTAGTCCTCAAGCCCTTTGCCAAAAGGAAGCCCCAACTCCCAACCAGAATGCTAAGGCCCAGGAGCACTTGTTTCCATGGAAATAGACACCAGGGGACAGAAGCTGGCACTTACAGTCCCCTGAGTCAGACTTACCTACCTCCTAACTCCATATCATAGGAATCACTCTACCTGCAGACAGCCTTCCTGGGGAACCTCCGAAGCACTTCCCCTTGGTGTCCATCCCATCCTGGGAGCACACTGACTGGTTTTTGAACCACTGTTTCTCCTCTAATACTGTTTCAGAGGCTAATGAAGAGGCTTACTTATCTCTACCCTAAGTCAGGGAAGGTTCTTCTTCTCCTCCCCTCCTTCTCCTTAACTCACTCACTTTAGAAACTAGAATGTCTGAGTTCTCTCTCCCTCCCCACCTCACCTTCCCTCCTCACTCTTTGTCTTTCTGTGGGAAGGCGGGAGCCTAACTCTCATGGATGAATCCAAATCCATCCTAAGAGTCTGAGGAGCTCGTTTTCCCTCGGAACAGAGCCAGTTCCCTGCAGATGTTGCTCACCTCAATTACCCCGTGAAGTTAAGATGAGCAGCATGACAAATGGTGTGTGAAGTCCTCTTGCTTGAGGACCAGTTATTGTTTATCTTGACAATGTGCATGCAAAAGAATATTCTACTTGTTTGTACAAAAGAGTGAGATTCCTTTGTGTCATTGCTCTCCTGGTAGATTGTCTAAGATGGGTATCACATTGCAGTTTCCTACTTCCTCTCCTTGCTTGTAGAGTGTCTGTGTTGGGAAGCTTTCACTGTAATTGGATTCTACCAGTGTCTTATTCATCCATACCCAGCATCCTTTGCAGTGTTTTTGCACATACAGAATGTTCTCAGCTGATTTCAATCATCCCTGTTTTCCCAAACCCAAGATGAAGGCAAATACTTTGAGTTGATGAAAACCAAGTAACATTGTACTAATTCAAGAAATAAACCACTGTTAAAGAATTCAAAAATTTTTTCAAATTAGTTTAAATCCTTAATTATGTTAAGCTGAAGAAAAAGCAATCCCATTCTTCCTTTTCTCTGTAATGATCTGAGAAGACTAACACTAACTGAACATTAACATGTAGGGACATGCTCCGCCCTCCACGAACCATCTGCAGTGCGCACTCTGAGTCTCAGAGAACACTTACACAATGGAAGACAGACAACCGGGACACGCTCTGCAGCTGCCTTCTGAGCAAGACATAACCATGGCACTCATGAACTCACTGTGGTTACCCGCACAAGACTTGCACAAGGCTGGCTCTGTCTGTCGTTATTTCAACATGGATGAGGGAAGAGCTCATGACTCCTGCTCCTTCCTAGTAGACAACTGACAGCCACTGACCCCAGTTGCCCACTGAAAAACTTCCATCATGCTCATGTAAGAAACTCTGACAAAGCTCAATGGGTCACACACAAAAGAAGACATGAGAGTAATAGGGGAACTTCCTGGGAAAAAAGACGGTTGAGCAGCAGAAGGGAGGGTGACGAGAAAAGGTGATGGGAGGTAACAATGACTGAAATGCATTATACACACAAGAATAATATTGTATGGCTGTCAAAGTATTTTTAAAATATTTTTAAAGTTTTCAAAAACAAAAGGAGATTATTTGTGAGTGTAGAAAGAGGAAGAAGAGCAGAGCTAAGTGAGAATTCTTCAAAGCAAGAGCAAAGTAATCATGTGGGAAGTACCAGGACTCTAAACCCTCACAAGAGATTACATTATTATTTCTGTTTTACTTGGATTATGGGGAAACACTAAAACAGCATTAAACAAAGGCAAAGCCTGTGTATGTATGGTGAGTGAGTAATGACAAACATTCCAACTGACAGGAACTGCTGTTACTGGAACATGGTAAATGGTTGCTTCGCAAAGCAGCTTATTGTGAGAATTTTCTCCTTAGCGGGGGTGAGGAAATACTCAGCAATGTCTTTATAGGATTGCAATGACAAACCAAAGTTTAATTCTATCAACCTTCCCTGCAGGAGGCACTGAGCCTGCTGGGCTTACTTACAAAGCTTGAGTGTGGGGCCACTGACTATAGCATGAGTGACTCCCAAAGCAACTACACGGTCAAAGTTTTTACCCATCGTAGAGGGTGGTTTCCCCATAGACACATAGATAGAGCCCTCTTCCTCTACTCTTCCCCAGTGAACATACACTAACCCCTCCTCAAGACACCGAGGCCACATGCCATTGGGCTATAGCTGTAGAAAACCAGCTGGAACAGTGAATGGGTATTCAATGAGGATCCATTGACTCTCACCTTGCCTTTGTTTGATGAGGGAATGTCAACAGTGAACAATCCCAGCTATGGTAATATTTTGGAAACAGATACACCTAAATTTTCAAAGATGGCATCTGTTGGGCTCAGTGTATAGTCATATACAACACCACTAATGCCCCTATGCCACTCATAGACTGTGCTTGACTGTGTAATGAGTGTCACAGGTTTTCACAGGTAGGAATCTCACCCTTTGATGAAATGAAACCGACACATTTTTTTTAAGTGCAAACAGCAAAACTGAAGAATATCTGATTGCATTGTGATGTAAGCTATCATCATGTTTTCTTAAAAACTAAAGGGTCAGTAAGATAAAGGTAATTTATGTGCATTCGTGGTAACTAAACGATTAATAAAATAAATGTGATGAGATGACAGTGAGTAAACCGGAGACTTTTCAGAAGTCTTGCAACCTGAAGGCTTTTTAAATACTCATTGGAAGTCTAACATATACCATGTGCTGTGTGAGTGTTAAAAAAAGAGGAGTGCTAACCATGGTAGCCTGGCTGGCTATTTCCGTACGCTGGCTAGCGTTTCTCACTATAGCTGACTCTGAGAATTTTTCTTATTCTTTGACCAGGAGAGACCTCACTAACATTTTCTAAGTTGTGAGTCAGTTTCGTGGAGCCCTAATGCAAACAGACATGTAACATCAGTATGGGATTTTATGCTTCTATGCCCAATAACAAGTCACAGAAGACAGCCAGAGCCACAGCCTGTACAAACGCCACTGCAGCCTCACACACAAACTATTCTCAAAAGGAGTCTGACTCATAACTGTCCTTAGGTCTTAGACTGATGTCACCCTATTATCGGTCTTTACGGCCAAGGACGGTCTCAAATATGATACGTACCATGCTTCATTTTACCTTGAAAACCTTCACCGTACTTTAATCTCCTTGACTACACAGTTGATAATGCCAGATATGTCCCCACTGCTGTGCTCTGCCATTCCCACAGAAATGAATTCTTGGCAAAACCTTTCTGATTGTTATTCAAGTTGACTATCCAAGGCTAGGGATGCTCTTGACAGTATTGGGGACTGGGAAGACAGAGCTGCATCTACCACAACCTTTATTTCAGTCAAGCGCCCCATCCCAACACCAGTGGTCAGTGTCACACAGGATGGAGCACACTGAAGCGCAACAGAATCATGTGACGTGGGAGAGAGGCACTGAGATGACGCTGAGACTGATCTTAAGAGAAAACTTTTATTTCTGAAGTAATTTTCTCAAAAACATTAAGAAGTTGCAGTATCCAAAAAAATGAAAAATAAAGAACAAAATCTTAATCAGTAAACAACAACAACAAAAGAACTCTTATAAAGCAAACAAAAAAAATCTGTCTGCTTTGGTTTGGGTCCCAAGGGTTCCTAAAAGAACCAGGTACTAAAACTTAGTTCTCATAGCAACATGGCTGAAAGGTTTTGTGAAGCCTTCAGCTCACTAAGGTGTGTCCTCCCTCAAAGGAGAATGTGAGACTCCAACACCCTCGGGAGAGAACTTTGCTCATGGACTCACCTATGTGACGGTGCTTTTGCTCCCTAACACGCTCCCGACACAATGTTGCTCCCTGGCCCAAAGGAACAGGATCAACAAATGGAGACATCAACCAGAGTCCCAAACAACCCTTTGCTCTTCATAGGATAATGAGCTCATGTATTTTGATACGAGTGACACATCACCAAAATAAGAAACTCATTTGAAGAACTAAATAGGAGAATGGACGCAGATGAAGCGATTGAATACTAAGCCGTCTAATCCTATCAGGTTGATGGACAGAAATGTGGAAAAGATGGAGCTGGAAAGACTCAACTGTGGCGACACGGAGGGAGAGTGAATAGTCACACAATCCATCTGATATGTGTCGAAATATAGACAAGGACTAAATCTACAAACAGAAAAAGAAATTTCTGCAAAAAAAAAAAAAAAAAAAAAGCTTTTTTTTTTTTCTTTTGTTGTTGTTGTTTGTTTTTTGTTTCTTGAGACAGGGTTTCTCTGTGTAGCTTTGGCTGTCCTGGACTCAGTTTCTAGACCAGGCTGACCTCTAACTCACAGATTGCCACTTGCCTCTGTCTCCCTGAGTGCTGCGATCACAGGCATGCACCACCATGCCCAGCAATTTTTGTGAAATTTGATAAAGAAATGTTTAATGAAGATAAAAAACACTTGACTTTTCAACAAAGTCTGTGGTGTGGTGTGGTGTGGTGTGGAAATATCAAAAAGATGAACCCAGACCTCCCTTTGGAGATCCCTACCAATATTCCTCCTGAGCTACACTACAATTCCAAGTTTACATATCTCTCAAAAGAACATGACACGCCTTCACTTCTGCTCTGCCTGCTACATGTGCCTAAAGCATTGCTGCATAGACTAGAGTCTGCTAAATTTATTTACATAGGCAAAAAAAATCAGCTTTATCCTGCTTTTATCAAGTATCCAGTGTAAGTGTAATTAAACAGTGTGCTGCAGATAATCCCTCAACAATCAACAGTTAGCTAGGACTCAGTCTGCAGATAATCCCTCAGCCTTCAGCAGTAAACTAGGACTCAAAGACAAACACTTTTATGCTCCTGGGAAGACCACGCACAGAGCCTTTAAGGCAGAATAGTTCCGATGGATTATCAGCACTCTGAAAATCAACAAACAAGGGTCACAGCGCACTATATTGAGCTGATGCCTATAATGACTTTGTAACCAGATGTTCATCTAGTGGTTCCTACTCCTCCCTCCACAGCCTGGGGCTTCGCTGCTTTTCTGTAAGCCTACAACATTCCACCCAACTTTTATTGAGTGGGTGAAGAAGGCAGAAGAAGGGACACCTATACAAGCAAAGCAAACACAGACTTGTGACTTTTAACAATGCAAAACTGAATCAAAGTAAATTCTTATTTGTTATTATTTTATTTTATTGGTTCCACACCCAGCAGCAAATTAATTTTTTAACTAAATTTTTTTCTGGCATATATAAATTGTTTGTTTGTTTATTTATTTATTTATTTTATTTATTTAATGTACATTGGTGTTTGAATACATGTATGTCTATGTGAGAGTGTCAGATCCCCTAGAACAGGAGTTACAGACAGTTATGAGCTGCCATGTGGGTGCTGGGAATTGAACCCGGATCCTCCGGAAGAGTAGTCAGTGCTCTTAACAGCTGAGCTATATCCAGCCCCAGCACATATAAATTGTACCTCTTGATGTAATAAAAGATACTATAGCTCAAATGTTGCTTTTGAATGTCCTTTCCTGAACATTTTCCTCCCTATGTGCGCGCGCGCGCGCGCGCACACACACACACACACACACACACGTGCCTGTGCAACCCCACGCGTTAACATGTGCACACACATACGACCCATTTCTACTGGAAATGGAGAGCACTAAATAGACACTACTGTAGAAAGCATCAGCTCCACGGTGATTCACTCATCTGCACGTTTATCTTCTCTGTTAAAATCTGGTTCTATTTTCTTCCTTAAGGGCTGGGGAGAAGGAAAGAGAGCTGGCGTACAGATCGTGACCACCATTTTAGGGAAACCAAACATGAACCCCCTTACTCTCACCATCTTCAGAAATATTTTCACAGTGCCTACATGCCAAGCGAACAACAAATAAGAAGCCTAGGGCATGGAGGCTGGGGGCTGCCACTCAGCTTCTCCCAAAAGCTCAGCTGCGTACAGCAAAGTGAAACAATGCTCTCGTCCTGAGATTGACTCATCAGATTTTGCTCAATAGCATCACGGGAAAGACGGGCAGTCGAAGTCAGAGGAAGGAAACCGAGTGCAAACACCCCACCCCCAGTCAGCTATTTTGACTGTTACAAAATTAAAGAGATTGTTTTCCCAACTGACAGAGTCCGCAAAATGAGCAGCTCTTATCCAGTCAGAAGCAGGCATTCCAGAACAGACGGGAAATGCTTCCTCCACGTTGCCCTTGAGCACGCAAGAAGGCCTTTCCCAGCTAGAAAACACCCTGAGTCTCTGCCTTGGTGGTGTCTGGGCTGGAGCTTCAGTGTCCACTCTACATTCTCTAGGCTTCAGGTTCATCCTGGTACTACACACGGGTTCCTCTCGGTCTCCAGATTATTACCTGCTTCTCCCAGGTCTGTCATCCTCCACAGTGTTGTGAACCAACAAATGTAACGAATAAATAAGCTCTCTCTCTCTCTCTCTCTCTCTCTCTCTCTCTCTCTCTCTCTCTCTCTCTCTCACACACACACACACACACCTTCAGTTCTGTTCCTCTAAAGAACTCTAACACGCTCTGAAATAAACCGGGAGCCGCTGAGCCACGTGGCTCTGCCCTGAGGTCATACCTGGGGCTCACAGTGGAGCCACCACCAGCCAGGATTTCTGCAGAGGTGACCAGCACTGGCTGGGGGCACACGGTTTCAGTTCCTCTCTCTGTCGGGGCTGCACCCAAGACGACTTTCTCCAGAGGGCTGATCAACACGATTTCCTGGAAAACGAGTTCTAGCTGCAACTTCACCCTGGAAGAATGAAGTAATGGCATTTATAAAAAAATGTTTAATGTTTTGACTATGTTTATTTATACTTAGTGTATAAGGACACTAAATGGCACACATTGGTGGGATAATGATATTTTGGCACACACACACATATATATATATATATATATGTGCAACATTGAAATTGATCAAATATGTTCTCTTCAAACACTGATCACGTCTGTGTATATGTGTGTCCATGTGAGGGTGTGTGTGTGTGTGTGTGTGTCTGCATGTGTGTAGGGGACACATGCGTGGGTGTCCCTGTGCACATTGAGCATGAGGTTGCCTTTGGATGTCTCCTCTCAGTTGTCCTTCACCTTAGTTTTTGAGACAAGAACCTGAAGCTCGCCGACTGAGCTGGTCAGCAAGCTCGGGGGATCCTCCTGCCTCTACCTCTGCTGGGGTTACAAGCCTACATACACCACCATACTCTGATTTTTATGTGGGTGCTGGGGATTCAAACCCAAGTACTCAGGATTGCAGGGCGAGCACTTTACTGACTGAGAAGTTTCCAATAACATCATATCTTTATGCTAAAAAATGTATTAAATCTATTGATGTTATCTGTAGTCCACCCTACTGTGCCTCAGCAGACCAAAACTTGTGTTTGTGGGAGTTTGTTTATTTCTTTGTTTGCTTGCTTGCACGTTTGCTTCGCTTTTGTGTTGAGGTTTTCGTTGGTGTTTTTTGTTTGTTTGTTTGTTTGTTTGTTTTCCTTTACACCAGAACTTTTTTGTGCCTACCTAATTTAATGCCCATTGGTCAACCTCTCCCCATTCTTCCTCTCTCTTACTTTCATCAGCTTCTGGCAACCCCCATTTCACTTTCAATTCTTGTGAGATCAGCTCTTACTATTCCACAGATAATTAAGGTCATGCAATTGAGGTCATGCAGTATTTGTCCTTGAGTGCCTTTCTCATTTCACAAAGCAAAATGATTCATGGTTCTATCCACTTTTGAGAGGATCACATTCCTTGTGATTGAGTAGCATTGCTTTTGGTATATATACCATTCTTTCTGCACATTCATCACTTAACAAACTCAGGTTGTTTCCACCTCTTGGCTATTGTGAATAGTAGTCAATGAACATGGGAGTTCAGATGGCTCTTTAATAGACTAATTCTATTTCTTTGGGGTATCAAACCACTAGTGAGTTTGATAAATCATACCGTAATGTTACTTTCAAACACCCATCCTGTTTTGCATGATGGCTCTATGAATTTACCTTCCCAACAACCATTGGCAAGTTCTCCTTTGTCTCACACCCTCACCAGCACGTCCTACCCTTAGTCTTGTTAGTAATGGCCATCCTAGGTGACATATCATATTGTGTTCTCATCTTTATTTCCCCATTTCTGAGGCTGAGCATCCTTTCACACACCAGTTGGCTTTCATATATCTTCCTCTGAGATAGTCACATCTCCACAGTTCTAATTTGCTAGAGCTGTTTCATGGAAAGACTCCCCTTCCTCTAAAGCATACCCATCGTTTCCCTTACAAGGCCTGTTTATGGGGTGATAACTAAGACTGTCACAGTCTCTTCTTCATTTTCATGGAAAGTCAGTGTTGCAAATGCCATCTTCAAACCTCACCACTTTTGTTTCATCATACATGTTGTAATAAAGCACCCTGATCTAAAGCAACTTAGGGGAGGAGAGGATTTATTTGGCCTACAATTCCACATTACAGCCCATCATTTCATGGAAGTTAAGGCAGAAACACAAGCAGCTGTGTTGTATTTACATCCACAATCGAGAATAAACTCATGTTCGCTTGCTTCATGTTTGCTTGCTTGCTGTTGGGCTTGCCTAGGACACAGCTAGCTTTCTGTACTCTTATCCAGTCCAGGGCCCAGCCCATGAAATGGTGCAACCCACATTTAGAGAGGCTCTTCATACTTCAATTAACAACCAAGACAACCTACCACCGACATGCCCACGGGATAACCTGGTCTAAATGATTCCCCCATTGAGGCTCTCTCTTTTAGTTGTGTCAATTTGAAGGTTAAAACTAACCACCATAAAAAATAATTCAGTACTCAGAGCTTTGGCTTTCTCCTATTCAGACTGACAGTAACAGCCAAATGGGTTGACACACACTTCTAACTCCAAGACTGAGACAGAAGGATTGTGAGTTTGAGGATAGCTTAGGCTACAAAGCAAGATCCTGTCTCAAAAATCAACCAAAATATTGATAGGATTAATGGTGACAACCATCATAGTTTTGTCATAAAAACGAATGCATTTATAACATCAGTGTATGTGAATAAATGGAGTAAATACAGACATTTGAACTGGAAAAAATTAGAATTTCAAACTAAAATAGAGTTTTTTCCTTATTTTTTATTTTAATTAAAATGCAATTACATCATTTCCCCCTTTTCTTTTGTCCTGCCAGCCCCACCTGGAAGAACAGGCTGGGGTGCTGGTTCACAGGTAAAAGCACTCGCTACTGAGCCTGACAAGTTGAGTTTGATACCAAGGACCCACATGAAGGATGGGAGGAAAGTCCCAACCATCCAAAGTTGTTCTCTAACCTCCATATAAGGGTCGTGGCATGTATGTGCCCACACACATACACATAGACACAAAGAGACATGCGCACATACAAAATTAATATTAAAAAGCATGGATGTCTGTTTTTTCAATTCAGCAAGCTCACTCTAAACGCCAGCCACATAAAATCTCTGACAGTAAATTGTAGAATCTTAGAATGTGGTGCTCTACACAGTGACTCTAAAAAAACACCCCCTGTCCACAGCCACCGTAATATTTATTTGTCTATTGAGAACAGGGACCTACCTTGTTATCTGTTGGAAGTTATCTGTGGAGTCCACCTATATTACACAAATCCTATCTGAGACGATTCCTTGATATGTACAACTACCATCGGTGAAGATATTGACCCTCCATCTGGGCTTTCCCAACCTGGACCATGGTAGGAACTGTCAATTCAGGCTTACAAACAGCATCTAAACATGCCCAGGTCCTCAGCCTCTGAGTCCCTTCTTGTTCTTCATACCGTGCAAATAGGACTGTGACCACACGTCCTTTTCTTCGAATCTTCATTAACTATTTAGGATAGCCCACTCTTTCTTGATTGCCCTCCAAACTTCTATCTCATATGCTTTTTGCTCTATGCATATGTAGGCACTGGGATGAAAACCAAGAATGTGGTTTGGCATGATGCAGTGATCTTAGCAGCCCGTGAGAAGTGACTGAGAAGAGGGTGTGAATGTCACGGCAGTCGGTGTTCAGCCGCTTCAGGGTGCCTAGCCCAAAGGTGGCAAATGTGATAGCCCTATATTCTCAGAAGGTGTCAGGGTGACAGCGAAATGATGCTTGGAAAGTATTACAGCCTGACAGCCCTCAGAAGGCTTCAGGATTACAGAGGCTTCTCAGAATTACAGAGAAATTCTTCCAAAAAAAAAAAAAAGATTACCAATAATAGCTGCAAGAATACAGGTCTCTCATCCCTGGCATGTCTTGGAGGTTGGAGTTGTAAGGCTCTGGATAACCAGGTATCAAAGTCTAGAGCCACAAATTTCTGGAGTGGTGATGCCTAGAAACTGGAAATAGCAATAGGGATGGACTGTCCCCTCAGGTTGAATCCTGGAGGCTGGCTGAGTAAGTTCCCTGCCTGAGGCAGAAACTGTCATTGGTGAGTGGAAAGAGCTTCAGAGATAAGCCCCTCGCCTGGAGTTAGATAGGAGCCAGACTCCATCCTCAGGCTTTCTCCTTTTAAAGCCTTCTTTCTCTTCCTCCTTTTGAACGATCTGGAAGGATGATTTCCTAGATCCTCTCTCTGTCGTGTTGAACCAGGTGGGCCCTAAGTGTCTATATGTGTGTCCACAAATAAAATGTTAAATGGGACTGTTCTGGGAAGAAATGTCGGGTCTGTGGGGGAGAGGGACCACTAAACTCACCAAGTTACTGCTTTCTTCCATGGCAAAAGGAGGAAAATGGAGACTTCTGTACCCATCCTGGGAGTTTCTGTCAGCTTCTGGTGGCTACAGAGACACTCCCATCACCTCTGCACCTGGGTTGTTCCTAGGATCCACACCAGAAGCCATCCTGTGGCTGTTACCACAGCAATCATTGTTAGTTGTCTGACCATAATTACTTGTGTGTTACAGTCTATTTCCCTGCCCGAAGTGTGCTTTGAGGCAATTCCTGTCAGTTTTTGTCCAGTTGGAATTTTTGTTTCATTCCCAGACATTAACAGTTCATTAACCATGGACTACGAGGTGGCCTGACAAATATAGTCTACTGCCAACAGCACCCTGTTCTCAGGGGTTCTGGGACCCTTTAAACCTCTACAATTCCCCTTCTGATGAAGTAACCCTACCTGCTGTTATGAAAAGGCATGGTTAAGGTGGCACCAGTCAGGGCTCTTCCAAACATCCCCAGTAAAAGGAACCTTCTCTAGGGGGTTGCATCTTTAACCACTTCAACCCTGAACTAGGCTAGGCAAGAAGATATGAATTTTTAAGAAGCCAAATAAACAAGGTTCAAATAATAGGAGCAAGAAGAGTAACGCTAAATTACTAAAGAGTAATGCTAAAGAGTCTTTACTAAAGGCCTTGTGAAGGGAGGCAACCAGGACATTCAGTGCCTCCTCCTGAACCATGAGCCCCATGGCTCTGCTAGCTGATGGTAGATCCAGAAAACAAGTCCTGTCAATTTTCATGCTGTATCCTTGACTATTTCTGGCTAATTTACACAGACAATTCTCTTCTGTGGGAATGGTTTTCCTGAGACATGAAGCTTGCCTTTACAAATCAAACATTCACCCAACCTGAAACAAGCAAGTGTGCCTTGAGACCATGTACACATTCTTCTTACACTGTAAATTCAACACATTCAGCGCTGACCCATAAGAGAGCCTTGTAATCAGCCCTGTACTTCAGATTTCCAATGACACTGAGTCCTACAAGTTTGGCTGAATGCACAGCCTTCCTTGTGTCCTGTTCCCCATTTCTCCTTTGTGAATCTTTCATGTGGTTGACTCAGAACAATGGATGTGTGTGAGAGATGCAGTGACCCCATTCGTTGAAAGCAACAAGGAATTGAAAATTCCCCTCCAACACACACCCACACAAAATACGATGGAAGCAACATCCAGGTTGATATCTGATTGAGGCTCTGTGTGCCGTTGTGAGTCAGCAGGGCCAGAGAAACAATCTTCTCCCCTGTGACACTCCTGTAAAGGACTAAGATGAAAGTTCCTCATTCCTTTATGCTACCGTATATGCTCTGCAGTTCAATAAAGATGCCAGGCTGACCCTTAGATCAGATTATTCCACATCACAGCTAGATTAGAACAGCAGGGACTACAACTCTTCATAAACTGGGCTCACTCTTGGGTAAATGTTGATCTTTCTTCTTTTAGACAGCATTACCACACTCTTCTGAGAGGGAATATGGCCCCTCCTCAGCACTTAGGGGGTCTCCCCTTCTTCCATTTCAGGAGGGAGGGGCAGTTACCATGGCCGAGGAATCTCTCTGGTCTTGCATTACAGCCTTATTTTTGCAATCTATTCCAGGCTATCGGGCAGACTCCTAAACAAGCTCTCATACTGGGAAGGGGGCCGAGTCCTCTCATGCCAGTGCTCAATCCCACTGCACCTGAAGAGGACATTCTGCTTGGCTCTGAGGTCAAAAGTGGGTTACTGATAACTGCAAACAGAAGGAAAATTAGTCTTCCCCCGAGATGAGCCTTCTAGATGCGTATCCAAGATGAACTGTCAAGTGGCTGGCCCTAAAACCATACATACAAGCAACAATAAACAATAGGTTGTGTTGATGTGTTTATGCCTATATGTGTGTATGTAACAATAATAGTAATTGAGACGGAGGCCATAAATCTGAGAGGGAGTGGAGAATGCATGGAAGGGGTTAAAGGAAATAATGTTATTTAATTTTAATTTAAGGATAGTCAATAAAAGTGGGTTACTAAGAGCTAAGTCAAGTATGGGAGACAGGTGAAAAGAAAATGCCCAACATCTCCTGATGGAAGTCTTTTTGAATCATGAACAGGTGAATACATTCATCACCCTCCTTGTCACAAAAGCCAATTCTGTGGTTTCTAAAACCAAACAACAATAACCACAGCTACTTCTCATAGGCAAACTGTCAATCATTTGGTCACCAAGTTATTTCTTTTTCCTACAGGCTGCTGGACAGGCCCTCCTGGCCCATGTTAGATACCTAACCCACCGGTAAACAGACAGCTTAGTGCCATTCTCAGAGCCCAACATCTGGGCTCAAGCCTGCTCCTAACCTTCCCTGAACCAGTAGTCCTTTCTCTGAGTCAAGAGAAAAAGAAGTGTGTTTGATTAGAGCCCACTTCAGTCGTCTGATAAACTCAGAGGACCTCTGCAGAGTTCTTGGCCATCTCCTGCTGCCTGTAGAAAGCACCCAGGTAAAATTTTCCTAACAACGTACACAGTTCGTGGTTTCACTGGTCAGAGAGCCCTCTTCAGAAAAAAAAAAAAAAAAATGCACATTCAAGTCAGAGGCCCAAATTCCTTTGCAATCACGAATGTTCTTTAGCTATACTTTCATGATGAATGTTTATCACAATAGAGATGGTCAGGAACTAACCATTTTTCTACTAAAACCAATTAAAAAATCTAGTAAGAGTTACTTTCAGGGGCCTGTAAGTAGCCCTGTAGTTCCTTTCCCAAGTATACCACCTGCTGGAATGGGTCAGGCTCTTCTGTGTGACTTCCTTTGGAAACACAGGAAATATTCTCCAATGGCCTTCCTCTATGCAGGATATACACTTCTTAGAGTCCAGTCTTGGGGCACTTCATAGTCTCTGCTCAACTGGATAGTTGATTTAGCAGAATAAGACTCTTTCAAAAGAATCCCTGATTCCTAATAGGTCTTTATGGACAAATACCAAGTACTGACTGCCATTTTAGTTCCTCTGTCCTCTTAGACCTCCAAACTTTGGTAGTTGAATACCCCAAAAGAGAGTTTCACAAGTCCTTTAGTTTTAACTTTTGTGAAGCATTTAAACAAAGCCTGGACAAGAGCAAATTCTGTTTTTATTCAGGTTCAGTTTCACCAGTAGTTAAAAGAAGAAATTGTGGTACATTTACACAATGGAATACTACTCAGTAATTTAAAACAAGGAAATCATGAAATTTGAAAGCAAATGGGGGAATCTAGAAAAGATCATCCTGAATGACATGTCCCAGAAGCAGAAAGACACACACAGTATATACTCACTCATAAGTGGATATTAGACATATAATATAGGATAAACATACTAAAATCTGTACACCTAGAAGCTAAGCAAGAAGGAGGACCCTGGGTAAGAATGCTGAATCCTCAGAAAGACAAATGGGATGGACATTGGAAGAAGGATAAAACAGGAAACAGGACAGGAGCCTAACACAGAGGGCCTCTGAAAGACTCTACCCAGCAGTGTATCAAAGCAGATGCTGAGATTTATAGCAAAACTTTGGGCAAAGTGCAGGGAATCTTATGAAAGAAGGGGGAGACAGTAAGACCTGGAGAGGACAGGAGTTCCACAAGGAAAACAACAGAACCAAAAAATCTGGGCCTAGGGGTGAGCCTTACCAGGCCACAGAGAAAGACAGTGCAGCCAGTCCTGATGACACCTGATAAGCTAGGGTAAGATGAAAGGGGAAGAGGACCTCCCCTATCAGTAGACTTGGAGAAGGGCATGGAGGAGATGAGAGAGGGAGGGGAGAGGGTGGGATTGGGAGTGAATGAGGGAGGGGACTACAGCTGGGATACAAAGTGAATAAACCATAATTAATATAAAAAAATAAAAATTTAATAAAAAAGATTGTGTTTTGTCATAGACAGTCTATTGTGTGTGAAGGGACGTTATGTCTTAAAAGGGAAAGTTAAGAGAAACATATTAATCTCTTGGAGGTGTTGACAGTGTGGACACCAGAGGGATATATTCCTCATTTTTCTATGCAGGTTAGAATGTTTTCATACAGAATCCTTACTGAAACACACTTCCAGAGAAAATATCACAAAGTACCCTGAGAGTCACCACATTCAAGTCAACAAATACCACCCAAGTTAATTACAAGAGCACTTTAAATGCTTCAAAAATTAACTTGAAGAAGAGCAATGAAAACTGTTACAACCCCTTGGGAGATTTTAGTTTGCCGATTCTTATTAGGATTCCAGGCTAACCCATCCATAATCCACGATTCTGGTCCCTAAAGAAGGCACTTAAGCCCAGGTATCCAATCCGTTCCTGGAGTTCATTGCCTCCCCAGGCTCAGGTTGCACAGAACAACACTGTGAGATCAACCTCAGTACCCAAGAAAGCAGGATGCTCTTACATCACCACTCTGTGTTACACCAATCCTGCTGTAAAACTCTGTGCCAGTCTTACAAGGGTCTGTCTTCCATCATACTCTCCCACTTCCAGTGGGAAGCCCCTTGCAGGTGCTCAGCTCATAACCTCCCTGTGTCCCAGCGTCTTCTGCATCATGTAACCACAGCACACCTGTTGGGTGTTGATCACAATTTAGCAACTTACAGGGCTCTTGACGTGATCACTGCTTATGGTGTGACAGCCAGCAAGCAAGAGGCCCACAAAACAAGGATCCTGGTGAAGTGCCATTTGAAAGAAGGATGGAAGAAAATAAAATGCAGGTCTCGAATATATCTGGGCACAGGGGTCTTTTCTGAGACTGATTTTCCAACTAAGGACCATGCATGGATATAACTTAGAACCCCTGCTCAGACATAGCCCTTGGCAACTCAGTATCCAAGTGGGTTCCCTAGTAAGGGGAACAGGGACTGTATTTGACATGAACTCAGTGGCTGGCTCTTTGACCTCCCTCTGCCCCAAGGGAGAAGCAGCCTTGCTAGGCCACAGAGGAGGACAATGCAGCCAGTCCTGGTGAGACCTGATAAACCACGGTCAGATGGAAGGGGAGGAGGATCTCCCCTATCGGTGGACTTAGAGAGGGGCAGGGAGATGATGGAGGGAGGGTGGGGTTGGAAGGGAATGAGGGAGGGGGCTACAGGGATGTAAAGTAAACAAACTATATAAAAAATAAAAATGTAATTAAAAAGTAAAAAGAAATAAATATAAATTTTAAAAAAATAAAAAATGCAGGTCTTTGTCCCCAACACTTTAGCAGGTAATCAGACCAGGTCTGGTCAGGACACCTTCTAGCAACACCCAGGTGTCAGAACCCTTCAGTTTCTTCAGAACCTCCTCAACCCTTCATGATGGGCAGCAGATGTCCATGAAAGGAAACTCAGGAGAAACAAGACCAACGTTCCTAGCAGGGGGATTGATCAGGCTCATTTCAGCAAGCCCAACCTCTGACACCAGAGACTGGCAGCTGTGCTAATAATCGTTTACAGAGTCCTGGTGTTTTGCTCTAAAGAACTATAGATGCTCCAAACAACAGAAGCATTGCCAAGTCCATCTCTGTCGGCATTCCAAAAAGGTTCTGTTAATTGCAATGACTCCTGTTGGCTTCCCATTGGTTCTCCCATTGTTGAATTTCCAGCCAGTGCACCAACTGAGATGGTTAATCCTCCAGTATCAAGTTCTTGACTTGCACACCTTCAAGAAGGAAGTAAGCAGACAGCAAAGACGAGACTAGGAAACTTTTGCCACGTTGGAACAATTCAAAGAAGAGAGTAAAAGCTCAAGCAGAAAAGTGAGTGCCCTGAGATCCTTGGCGGCCGCAGGATGCCAACTAAGATTCGACCTGAGTGCCACAGCTCTGTGCTCTCAGCAGGCTTCAGGGTGCAAATTAAGAAAAGCCTGTTTCAGCTGCATGTCCTCCAGGCTTCGGGGTGCCCAGCCCAGAAGTTACAAGTGGTACAGCCCTGTGCTCTCAGCAGGCTTCAGGGTGACAGCCAGAGGACCGTTGGCTCGTTGGCTCGTAGGCTCGTATTACAGTTTGAAAGCTCTTGGAGTGCTTTGGGGTGCTGGCCAACAACAATCCCTGGCAGAGTGATCGTTGACAGGGGTAACAGGCATAGCATATCTCCTGTCTCTGGCAGGTCTTGAAGGCCTGAGTTGCAAGTCTCTGAAGCAATGCATCTTTAAGATTTCAAATAGTTGCAAAGATGAATTCCCTTCTGCAGCCAAAACGTGGAGCCTTGGAGGCTGAGAAGAATGAGTCTCCCAACCTGCGCCTGCAGGTGAAGTTCTGGAGGCTGGTCTGAGCCAGCTCCCTGCCTGGGCCAGAAGCCCCCCATGTGGCAAGACTCTTAACTAGTCTGCCTCCTCTCCAGAAAACCTTAAAGGCATCCTTTCTCAGGAGACTGTCTGAGAGCTAAGCTCTGACTAGATAGGGAGCCAGCTCAGAGCAGGACTCTGTCTTTAGCCTTCCTCTTCGGCAAAGAGGAGGAGCCTGTGAGGGCCACAACACAGACAAGAACCAGAAGACTGCAGAGAGCCAGAACTGGCCTGTCTGAGCACGTGGTTCTGAAGTCTTTCTGCTCTCTCCTCCAGGGAACAATCTGTGAAGGCAGATTTTTCCAGAGTTCTCCTCTATGGCACGGAACCAGGTGGCCCTTGATGGGCCAAATGTGTGTGCATGAAAATAGGTTGCAAAACGGAGCCAATCAAGGAAAGGCTGTCAACTCTAAAGGGTGAGGGGGCAGCGAGGCCACCAGAAGTTCCCCTCAGGTGTCATGTTCCATTTTCTCATGTTCCCTTATTCTTTCTCTAAGGCTTTATGCTGCTGTGTTGGTTGGTTTGCTTATTTGGTGTGTGGGGTGTGTGTGTGTGTGTGTGTGTGTGTTTGGATGTTTTAAGTATGTGTATGTTGGATGTTTGGATTTTTTTGAGAATTTTTTTATTTTTTGACATCATTTCCACCCCTCTCCCCCCTCCCCTTCCAACTCCGGCTAACAATTCCTCACAAACTCATGACTTCTCCTTTAGCTTTATTGTCACAATACACATGCATACATACCCACATACACAATGTATAATTTACAGATATGCATATATATACATATGTATCCTAATGAGTTGTTAAATGCTACATATATGTTCACGTGTTTAGGGCTGAGCATTCTCACTGGCTAACAGCAGAAATAACATCCCTGGAGGAAACTGTTGTTCCTTCTCTCAGGAGCCATCGGCTGCCTGTACCTCTTCCTTTGGGGAGAGTCTTATGAAATGTCCCCATCTGTGCTGGCACGCCAGCTGGTGTTATTGGTATGCAGGTCTTGTCTTGGCAAACACTTTGTTGATATTTCCTGGGAGCAGCCTCCCCATTACACCTTAGAGAATGCTATGTTGCAGCAGGCATCCTGGTCCTCTGGCTCTGACAGGGTTGCTACTTCTTTTCACAATTGTCTCTGAGCCCTGGGTGTAGGGGTTTCATTGTAGGTAATCTGGTTAGGGGTGGGCACCCCACGCTCACCTACTCTCTGCATTTTGACCAGTCTCCATCAGCTGCAAAAAGGACCACCTTTGATGAGGAGTGAGAGCTGCCATGCTGGGTATATGGAAACATATTTTAACTGCACCTTGAAGTTGCCATGGCTTACGAAAATGGCAGGAAAGGGTCCTTCTCTAAGGTTTATGACCTCTCTAGCCACTGGTGAGCGATGACTTTCACCATTCCAGGCATGAACAGCCAGGGTTTTACATCAATCCATGAAGCTGGTTCCCTGACTGCTGGGTGGTGGGCTGTCAGTGAGATGACCACTTAGGGATTCCTTGCCCTTGGGGTTCTGGGACCATTTCTTCTCCTGTCATATCCTTGCTATTCCCTTATGATAAACTTTCAGGAGAGAGGAACCTACTAGAGAGAGTGTGCGTTCTTCTGATACACAGCCTCTGGCTAAGCAGTCCATCCATTTTTAATCATGAGCTAGATTTTTCTAATATCTGTGAGGAATCAGAAGATCATGGCTACTGTGCAGCCTCTACCCATCAATTCTCCATTTTTAGTGAGAGCTCAATACATCATTACAAAAGAAGTTTAAGTGAGGTCATTTGGGAAGTGTTGAAATGTTGGAAGTTTCCTGGTAAAAACAAAAGTGAAAGGGAAGGAACTGTAGGGAATGGTTGGGTATAAAGGCACACGGCCACTAAGGGCACACAGCCAGTGACTGCTCCTGCTGTTCGCTCCTGAGCCTCAGTTGCCCTCCAGAACATCACGATGCTCAAGGTATTGTGGTATTTGGTATAGCTTGCCTAAAATGCTTTTCTGGCTTGACTCTTCCCTTCTCAGTCCATTGGTCTTTTAATAGCTATCTGCTCTGCTGCAGAAATGACATCTCAACTTCTCTCCTAGCCTCTGAGCTGCCTGATTAGCTGCATGTTAGTTCTCACCAGTGTTTGACAAATAAGAGACAGGATCGCATAGCTTACTCCTAGCAAGAAAGTAGTCGTGGTAAGTTCACAGAACCCTAGCCTGAAGCTTGGTTTTCTCTGTGTCCTCTGTGTGAAGTGGGCACATTGCATCTCTGGTTATCCATTTGCTGCCGTGTTCCCTGCAGTCTCCAGCTAGGCTTTTTGAGTCAGATGGCCTCATTCACTGGCTTGGCAGTCTAGGGAGCTACGCATAGTGAGCTCACAAGGGCTCCTGACATATATTAAACAGCTCCATACTCCGCTTTAATCTACACATTAGTCACAGTATTTTACCAAGAAGATATACAAATGCCACTATAGAGTCAAGTGTGACAGGGAGACATTTGACTTGTAGATGAAGTGTGACTCACAGTGTGGGCAGCAGTGATTATTCCCCTTATGGTCTCTCCCTTCAAGGTCAGGGGGAGGTTTGTTCTTTAGCTCACAGATCATGTTCGGCAGCATCAGCGGAGCCCACTGGTCTCACTGTCATAAATCATATAGGCATGTCCTTCTAAAGCCAGCCCCACGGCCTTGGGTTCTATGCTGGTGTCCCTCATGTGTTATTCATCCAATGTTCAACTGGTACTTGGAAATTACATCGACAAGTTATTATTACATCTGTTCTTTTCTCTCCTTCCTTCCCTTTTATGCATGTAAAATGTTTATCAAAATATTTACCAGCAGGAAAAGCAGTATTATTGCTTTCTTCTGCCCTCACCAGAAACATCCAATGCAGTATCCTTTTTTGCTATCCAGGCCATCTCCTCTTCTGCTTTCTTCTACTCCAAGCTTCCTTGTTTTCTGTCAAAGCTTTAAAAATGTAACAGATATTCCATTTATTGTCTGACTGATAGATCTGAAGACTCTAATGTAAAGGGGTTACAGCTGAGACAGGAGGATTGTCACGAGTTCACTGCCAGCCTAAACTAGATAGTGAGTCCAGGCTAGCCAGGTCACAGGGAAGACCCTGCCTCAGAATGAAAAAGAAAGGGAAGGGGAGGAAAAGAAGGGGGAGGAAGAGAAGGGAAGAGAAGAAAGGGAAGAGAAGGGGGAAAAAGAAAGAAAGAAAAAGCTGGTGTGTAGCAAAGGTGGAAATTTTTTATATAGGCATGAGTTCTATTTCTGTGACTCTACTCTGACAGTGAGCCCAGTGTGAAAGACCTTAGACACTTCAGAATCTCTAATCTGGTAAGTCTTTTGGCTGCTATTTTTAAATGAGCAATATTTCAGTCGGAGATGGAAAGGAAGTTAGGCAATGTGTGATCATCAGATGTGTAAAGGGAAACTACTGAATAGTTCATAGTTCACTAAAAGAACTCAGTGCTTACACCTAAAGAAGATAAATGAGAAAGAGGACTCAGGGTAAGATGACCAATCCTCACTTAGAAAGACAAATGGGATGGACATTGGATGTAGGAGAAAACAAGTAACAGACAGGAGCCTACCACAGGGGGCCTCTGAAAGACTCTGCCTAGCAGTGTATCAAAGTAGATATTAAGACTCATAACCAAACCTTCAGTAAAGTGCAGAGAATCATATGAAAGAAGGGGGAGTTAGTAAGACCTGGAGAGTACAGGAGCTCCACAAGGACCAAATATATCTGGGCACAGGAGTCTTTCATGAGACTGTTTCTCCAACCAAGGACCATATATGGATATAATCCCTGCTTGAATATAGTCCATGGTAGCTCAGTGTCCAAGTGGGTTCTCTAGTAAGGGGAACAGGGACTATTTCTGACATGAACTCAATGGCGAGCTCTTGCACTAACCCTCCTCATGAGGGAGGAGCAGCCTTGCTAGGCAGCAGAAGAGGACATTGCATCCAGTCCTGAAGAGACTTGATAAGCTAGGGTCAGATGGAAGGGGAGGAGGACCTCCCTGTTAGAGGACTTGGAAAGGGGCAGGGAGAAGATGAGGGAGGTAGGGAAGTTGGGATTAGGAAGGAATGAGGGAGGGGGCTACGGCTGGGATACAAAGTAAATAACCTGTGATTAATATAAAAAATAAAATTTAAAAAAAGGCAAAAAAAAAAAAAAGAACTCAGTGCTAAGCACGTGGTGAGATGCCCCTTCTAGCTGACTATTTTTTAATATATTTTCCTGTGAAGGCACAAAGAAACAAAAGTATCACCTGTGTGCTGAAGAGCTTGGTATTTAAAGGAATTGCAAAGTCCTCTGCTACAGCTTAAGAGACATGAATCATCCTGCCCTGGAGGGGGGTGGGGGTTGTATCTGGTTTGTGAGTAGAGGCAGAATACCTTCTACATGCAGTGGTCACAACCTGCAATGTCCTTCCATCCCCCACTCCTCGGTCTAGGCTTCCCTTCACTGTCATGCTCAGTTGCCATCATGTGCTGAGCCACCTGTGTTATCACTGTGACTGGGCAAAGTTCCACATCCTCACAACTGATGTGGGTGCCTAGTTCATATCGCTTTTTAGGAAAGAAACTCAATTATGTCCATCAGGTTTCTTCTCACAGAGCAAAACTCTTTACCTGAAGGTCTTAAAAGAAGTGAGTGGACACAGAGCGGGGTGCGCTGTTTTAACCTTTTTCTCTTTGAAGTCTGTCACAGAAAGCTTTGCGGGAATGATTCATGGCTTGAAGGTGGACCACCTGACAGACAGTGTCATTCAGAGAAGCAAGAGGATGATCCTGGATTCTCTGGGCGTCGGTTTCCTGGGAACAGGCACCGAAGTGTTCCAGAAAGTCTTGCAATATAGTAAAGTAAGAAGTCCAAAGTTTGTTTTCAAGATCAAAACAAGCGCGTGCACAGGTGTACTCCAGAAGTCTGCCTTTGGAGAACTTACTCCGCTTAGTCTGATTGCATTTGATGTGTCAGCATCTTTCTGTACACAGTTCCTCTGTCTCATCATCTTATTTTAGAATCCATTCCTATCCATTACTAATTCAGTCTTAACACCATTCGCTGGTAATATCTCACAGCTATCTACTTGTACGACTAAATGTACATTTCAACCTGAAAATCTTAGAAGTGAAAACTTAGCCCAGGCAGCTTTCTCTAGAGAAAAGTCTATTCGAGTGCTCTGAGCAGAAAGTAGGCATGTCCACGGCAGATAGAGCAGCCACCCTCAACAGGATGCCCTTGGTGTGGACAGCTAGTCTGTCCCCTCCCATCTCCCACCCTCCAAGACTTACCCCAAGATCAAATAAGAGTGGATTCAGACTCACCTGTGTGGAGCTTCTAGAGCATGACTTGGTCATGAGCAGATCTCTGTCCTCTCCCTGACAAGACTAGTGTTGTCAGGGAGAGGACAGAGATTCCTTGGCAAGGAAGAGCGACCCCCCACCAGCCGGGCTGGCCTCACAGGAGTTCGGCGAGGCCTGCTGCAGTGCCTCCAGGATGAGGAGCAACTCTTGAGATGCCAACTCTGAACATGGCTGCACTAACGGACTTTCTTCTGTTCTAGATCTACAGTTCCAATACCTCCAGTACCATTTGGGGGCGACCAGACTTCCAGCTCCCACCCACATACGCTGCTTTTGTTAACGGTGTCGCTGTAAGGAAGTTTACCCATCTTTTCTTGAATTAAATCAGTATGACTCCAGAGGCAGGAAAATGATTTACAAATGAGGGCACTGAGGTTCAGAGATCTGGAGTGGCCTGCCCTTTCTCCTCATTTCATGTTTCTACAATAAAGTGGTACTTTCCCCAAAATTTACAAATTAGAAGGAATGGAAGGGTCTAGATTAAAAATACTGTAAAGTATTTTAATTCTGGACCTTGGATGGATATAGAAAAAAAAAAAAAGTACGCTGTATATGTAATCTAATACCCAAACGTAATGCCTTCTTGAGTCCTATGGTGGTGGGTCCCAGTATCTGTCCAGTACTATTCTCTTTGTATAGTCATCAGGTATTTACTCAGAAAGAAACAATGGCTGCAGAGGATCTCCAGTTTCTCAATGAAAAAATCAGAACTTTTCATCTGACAGATCATTTTAATGTTATTTCCTGCGTGTCAGAGAAAGCCCACAGGACATAATACAGATATAAGCATGTTAGGATTCTAGAGATATAGTAACCGGCTTGTGGGGACAGCAGCTCTGACTGGTGGATCTAAACCCACTGGCATGTCCTGCAGGCAGTAAGAAACACACCAGCCACAGCAGGTAGACATGAAAATCTGTGTTTAAATGAACTTCTGGTTATTACTGTTTCATATATGGAAGAAGTAAATGGCTGGGATTAAAAAGGACAGAACCTTAGGACTTAGACTACTCATTTTAAAATACAGCTCCATAGTTAATGTAGCTTTGAGCCCTCTTTGCTGTTCCTGCAACTTTGACAAAACTTCTATATTACTTCATGATGGATGCACAAAAATATATGGTCCGATACATAACAAGTGATATTAAGTTTTTAGTGCCACTTGTTTAAAAGGTGGAGGGAGAAGGAAAGGGCAGCCTTGTGAGGAGGAGTATAGATCTTCCCAGGAGCTCATGGGTGGGACTCAGCATCCTCCAGGAAATCACTAGCTACTCTCTAAGGTCCTGCCTTCCTCTGACAAAGGAGCAGGGCAACCATCATGAAGCAGACTGGGTTGGGAGGAGCGGAGGATCTGGCAGGAGTTGAGGGAGGTGAAACCATGATCAAAGGATATTCTATGAATTTTTTTTCAACAAAAATAAATACTTTTTTAAAAGAAAAAATAATCACGGTCAGTTTTTAGGATGTAAAATTTCAGATAACGGGGTCCCCCCAATCTCTCAAGATCATTGCTAAATTAAAAGCCAATCCAACAGGCAGCACATTTAAGGGCATTTCTGAGTGCATTTGCTTTTTGTGTCTGTTCGTACAGGTTCACTCCATGGATTTCGACGACACATGGCACCCTGCCACCCACCCTTCTGGAGCCGTCCTACCTGTCCTCACAGCCTTATCAGAAGCCCTGCCTCAGACGCCAATGGCTTCTGGCCTTGACCTGCTGCTGGCATTCAATGTTGGTATTGAAGTACAAGGGCGACTGCTGCACTTCTCCAAGGAAGCCAAGGACATACCAAAGAGGTACGGAGACTGTGCCATCAAGGAGAGCCACACTGCCCTCTGTCGGTCAGTAGCTGGCTGTGTAGCGTTGTCTGGATTACAGGCTGGCACTGAAAAACCGTTACCCTTACAGCTGCAAACAACACCATTCTTAGCCATAGAACAAGCCTTATGTCACCAGCGTGGTGGTGCATGCTAGTACAAACAAACAAACAAACAAACAAGCAAAAAACAAAAACCAAAACAAACAAACAAAAAAGAACAAGCCCCATGTCTATATAGGAAGCTGGGACCTGGAATCGATGTTTGAAAACTTCCCTCGGGCTTGTAAAGCCAACTTAGCTGCAAAGACCAGGAGATAACTTGGAGGTCTGCCGGTCTAAGGTGATTCCTGTCACCTGCATCCTGGGTATCGCTGAATGCTCCTCAAGCTGGAGTTACAGGCAGCTGTGAGTTGTAAGTCTTGGAACCCAACCTGGGGCCTCTGCAAGAGCAATGCATGCTCTTAAGTGTTGGACCATCTCTCCAGCCCCCATAATTTTATAATTGCGTCTTTATTCTCTGAAAGTTCCATAATTTATCCGTTGTGTGTTGATCACGTCCTCGGTCCGATCCTCCTGCCTCATTGTGTCCTCCCACTTCATCTTCCTCTCAGATGAATACCTTCTTTTTAATTTTTCCTATTAGTAACCCTGAGTCCATTAGTGCTGCTCCTATACACACGGGTGTGTGACTATCCGTGAGGGTTCGAGCAACCGACCAACAGGCACATCCTGGAAGGAGAGCGAGTCTCCCTCCCTCAGAAGTCATCAATGTTTCTCTTGTAGGGTGGGGTCTCCTCGCCCCTCCTCTGGCTTGATCTTGTGCAGGTCTTGTGAGAGAACCCCAGCTGCTGTGAACAGCTGGAACTTGGTATATATGGGTAACCCATCAACAGCTGAGCACTCAGAGCTATTTATAATCAGCACTCTGGCCAGCTGTGAGTCAGTGTGCCCTGTGGGGTGGGGTGGGGAGCTTCTTTGATAGCAGCGCCAATGTATGGCTATAAACACAGGTGTTTAAAATACAGCTTAACAGTGTAAAACAACAGTAGATTCCAACCCACTGACCTTCCCCAGGACCTATGATCTCCCCAGTCTTGGGCACTTACCCAGTTTATAGTATCAGATGTGAAATATTTCCTGTGGTGCAAATTTCAAACCCAACCAGAAGGCAGTGGTTACTCCCATGCTTTTTTTTTTTTTTATGCTTACCATGCAACAAAACCTTTATTAACATTTTTAACAGAGGTTCAGCTATTACTGAAACTTGTAACTTCTAAACTTAAATTGGGGCAAATGGCTAGAGTGCAGAGTACTGCCATCACTGCCCACTGGGAATGCAGACTGAAGAATAGCCAACCCTCAGAAGGAGCGGGGTTGACTCTTTTAGATGTTGTAATCAGAAAGAGTGCAGCCATCTTTCAGCTGCTTGGGGGGAGATGCCCTCCTTATCCTGGATCTTGGCCTTCATGAAGATCTGCATGCTGCCCCTCAGGCAGAGACCAGGTGCAGCCATCTTTCAGCTGGAGGTGGAGCCCAGTGACACCATTGAGAACGTGAAGGCCAAGATTCAGGATAAGGAAGGCATCCCACCAGACCAGCAGAGGCCTAGCTTTGCCGGCAAGCAGCTGGAAGATGGCTGCACCCTTTCTGATTACAACATCAGTTGAATTTCTTGCCTTTGCCTTTCAGGTTTCATCCTCCCTCTGTGGTGGGGACTTTGGGAAGTGCTGCTGCCGCATCCAAGTTTTTAGGGCTCAGCTTGACAAAGTGCCGAGAGGCCCTGGCTATTGCTGTTTCTCATGCTGGGGCACCCATAGCAAATGCTGCCACTCAGACCAAGCCCCTTCACATTGGCAATGCAGCCAAGCATGGGATGGAAGCCACATTTCTGGCAATGATGGGTCTCCAAGGCAACAAAAGGATCTTAGACCTGGGGTCAGGGTTTGGTGCCTTTTTTGCCAACTACTCCCCCAAAGACCTTCCAAGCCTGGATTCTCATATCTGGCTGCTGGATCAGCAGGATGTAGCCTTCAAGAGCTTCCCGGCCCACCTGGCTACCCACTGGGTGGCAGATGCAGCTGCGGCTGTGAGAAAACACCTTGTGACTTCAGAAGGGACCCTGCTTCCTGCTGACCACATCGAGAGAATTGTGCTCAGGATCCCTGATGTCCAGTACGTAAACAGGCCCTTCCCAGACTCAGAGCATGAAGCCCGCCATTCCTTCCAGTATGTGGCCTGTGCCATGCTGCTTGATGGTAGCGTCACTGTGCCATCCTTCCAGAGCCAGGGCATCAACAGACCTCAGGTGAGAGAGCTGCTCGAGAAGGTGGTGCTGGAGCACCCCCCTGACAACCTGCCAAGCTTCAACACACTGTACTGTGAAATAAGCATCACTCTAAAGGATGGAACCACCTTCACGGAGCGCTCTGACACCTTCTATGGTCACTGGAGGAAACCGCTGAGCCAGGAGGACCTGCAGAAGAAGTTCCGCACCAACGCCTCAAAGATTCTCTGCAGGGACACAGTGGAAAGCCTTTTGAAGGTGGTCGAAAGGCTAGAAGACCTAGAAGACTGCTCCATGTTAACCACACTTCTGAAAGGACCCTATGCCCAAGAGGAGGCCTCAAAACTCTCCGGCATGGTCTCCTTCCATCGCACAACCCTGCCCATCTGAACAACTTAGCACTAGAAGAGATACAACAGTTTGCTTTATTGCTCCATCTTCTCCAGCAATGACAGAGCAAGGTAGAGAGTCCAGAAACAGAGATAAGTGTATTTGGAAGGAGTCCAAAGCACCTGTGGTCCGCTTTTAATCTTCTCTGAGGAATTATTTATTAACTCTGGGAACTTCACAGGTGTAGAGGAAGTTGAACCTGTGTGCTTCTGGCTGTGGAGCAGCAAGCTTGGTCTGGCCACAGCAGATCCAGAGAGGGTGGGAACTGTCTCACCCTCCTCTCTAAAACAGCTGATTGGAGGCAGCAGCAGCTGTCTCTCTCTCTCTCTCTCTCTCTCTCTCTCTCTCTTTTCCATACATAGCCCTGGATATGTAGCCAAGAACCCTCTGCTTCAGCTTCTCTTCTGCAGAGATGAGGCAGTCTGGGATGGGGTAGGGAAGCAGCTTGGCTTAGGACCCATGCTTTCATTCTTTATGAAAGGTGGTCTGTTAGCTCAAAAAATTACTGTGAGAAATTCAGAGGCACAATAAAAAAAAATCAAAAGTGGAAAGATATAACTGTGTGAGTAATGAAAATATTAACTATAAAAGATAGAGAGGTCACATTAGCAATCATGGTGAATGTTTTCTGAATTCCTGGTGTTTTCAAGAAAAGAACAAGCTCTCAGCTCCCTATGTTGACTTGTAAGCATTCACATGGAAATGTGTTGGGTGACCATTTGAGAACTTCAACAGAACATATCAGTTCCCAGTTCATATAACTAGAAAAAAAAAAAAACGATAATACAAAGGAAGAAGAGAAAGGAAGTAAAAAGATGTGTATTTAAAAAATCAATCAAACAAGATGTTTGGAAATCATCATATAAAATTATAGAATACTGAGAATATCTACAATTCAAGATACAAACAAAAACAAGAAATACTCTAGCTAGGTAGAACCAAGATTGTTAGACCATGCTTTTAAAAAAAATGCTTAGCAGTTTTATTGATGTTTTATTAATCACCCACTTGAAGTGTACAGTTCAAAGACATTTAGTAAATTTGTGTTAACATTGCCATAATTGAGTTTTGGAATACTACCATTCCAAAAATTCTACCATTCTAAAAATTCCTTTGTATCTATTTGACATAAGTCCCCATGCCCACCTCCAATATTTAGCCCAATGTGAGCTTTTAAAATATCGTTTTGCAATCTTCTACAATAAAAGATCTTCTGGAGGTATCTCCATCCCTGATCTTAAGTTGTACTATAGAGCAACAGTTTTAAAAACTGCATGGTACTGGCATAGAAACAGAATAGTGGATCAATGGAACCGAACAGAAGACCCAGAAATAAAGCCACACACTTATGGACACCTGATCTTTGACAAAGATGCCAAAACCATACAATGGAAAAAAATATAGCATCTTCAACAAATGGTGCTAGTCCATCTGGATGTGTACATGTAGAAAAATGAAAATAGATCCATACTTATCACCCTGCACAAAACTAAAGTCCAAGTGGATCAAAGACCTCAACATAACACCAGACACATTAAATCGGCTAGAAAAAAAAGTGGGGAATACCCTAGAACTCATTGGTACAGGAGAAAACTTCCTGAACAGAACACCAACAGCACAGGCTCTAAGAGCAACAATCAATAAATGGGACCTCATGAAACTGAAAAGCTTCTGCAAAGCAAAGGACACTGTCATCGAAACAAAGCAACTGCCTACAGATTGGGAAAGAATCTTCACCAATCCTTTATCTGACAGAGGACTCATATCCAGTATATATAAAGAACTAAAGAAGCTGAAAAGCAGCAAACCAAGTAACCCAATTAAAAAATAGGGAACAGAGCTAAAGAGAATTCTCAATAGAGGAATATCAAATGGCAGAGAAACACTTAAAGAAATGCTCAACCTCATTAGCCATTAGGGAAATGCAAATCAAAACAACCCTGAGATTTCACCTTACACCCATCAGAATGGCCAAGATAAAATCTCAAGTGACAACACATGCTGGAGAGGTTGTGGAGAAAGGGGAACCCTTCTCCACTGCTGGTGGGAATGTAAACTTGTACAACCACTCTGGAAATCAATCTGGCGCTTTCTCAGACAACTAGGAATAGCGCTTCCTCAAGATCCAGCCATACCACTCCTAGGCATATATCCAAAAGAGGCTCAAGTACACAAAAAGGACATTTGCTCAACCATGTTTGTAGCAGCTTTATTTGTAATAGCCAGAAGCTGGAAACAACCCAGATGCCCCTCAACTGAAGAATGGATGCAGAAATTGTGGTATATCTATACAATGGAGTATTACTCAGCAATGAAAAATAAGGAAATCATGAAATTTGCAGGTAAATGGTGGACCTGGAAAGGATCATCCTAAGTGAGTTGTCCCAGAAGCAAAAAGATACACAATGTATATACTCACTCATATAGACATACAACATAGGACAAACCCACTAAAATCTGTGCATCTAAAGAAACTAAGCAAGAGAGAGGACCCTAACTAAAACGCTCAATCCCCACCTGAAAGGCAAAGAGGATGGACATCAGAAGAAGAAGAAAACAGGAAACAACCTAGGAACCTGCTACAGAGGGCCTCTGAAAGCCAGAAGAAGAAAACAGGAAACAACCTAGGAACCTGTTACAGAGGGCCTCTGAAAGCCAGAAGAAGAAAACAGGAAACAAACTAGGAACCTGCCACAGAGGGCCTCTGAAAGCCTCTGCCCTGCAGACTATCAAAACAGATGCTGAGCCTGATGGCCAACTGTTGGGCAGAGTGAATGGAATTTTGTGTAAGAAGTGGGAAATAGTAAGAGCTGGAGAGGACAGGAACTCCACAAGGAGAGCACCAGAACAAAAAAATTTGAACACAGGGAACTTCCCAGAGACTCATACTCCAACCAAGGACTATTCATGGAGATAACCTAGAACCCTGCACAGATTTAACCTATGGCAGTTCAGTGTCCAAGTGGGTTACACAGTGATGGGAAGAGGGACTGCCTCTAACATAATCTGATTGGCCTGCTCTTTGATCACCTCCCCCTGAGGGGGGAGCAGCCCTACCAGGCCACAGAAGAGGACAATGCAGCCACTTTTGATGAGAACTGATTAGACTAAAACCAGAAAGAAGGAGAGGAGAACCTCCCCTATCAGTGGACTTGGGGAGGGGCATGCATGCAGAAAAGGGACGGAGGGTGGGATCGGCAGGGGAGGAGAGAGGGGCTTATGGGGGGATACAAAATGAATAAAGTGCAATTAATAAAAAATAAAATAAAATATCGTTTTGTCTTTTCAACCCATCTCATACAGAGACCTACAATAGATAGACACATATGCTTGGCTTCTGTTACTTAAATCTTCCCTTTGGGTTCAGTAATTTGTTCCCTTCATTGCTGGGTGTCATTCTAAGGTCCATGGTAACTTGTGTGGGAGACCTCTCCAGGTACTGTGGATAAATGCTAGCCTGTTATTCAATTAGCAATGAGAGTGAGGACTTAATACCCACCAAGGGATGTACCTCGTATAGGTAGGTGGTAGGACATCCAATGAAACAGGTCTCCAGTCCTCATGAGCTTGCAATCTAGTGTGATTGGACAGGAAGCACCTCTGTGCCTGCTCTTGCCACACTCCACTTCCCGTTTTCCTGTCCTGCTGTGGGTGTCAACTTCTGAGAACTGAGCTGTGTTCTCAGGGTCCAAAGCAGGACAGCAGTCCACGTCACACGAGAGTCTTCTTTCAGATCCCCAACATCCACGGGAAAAGCCAGGCCTGCTGGCCTGCACAGGTCACCCCAGCCCTGGGGAGTCTGATACGGCAGGATGCTGGGAGCTCACAGTTCATCCAGTTTAGCCACAACACTGACCTGCAGGTTCAGTGAAATATCCTGCCTCAAAAATAAGGTAAAGAACAATAGGTGAAGTCCCATGACACCAACCTCTGGCCTACACACACACACACACACACACACACACACACACACACACGTCAAATGCATAAACAGACAGACAGAATAACGAAAGCAAATGGCACATGAATAGTTGATAGAAAGTAAGAATTCGGTATGTTTGTAAAACAGTTGAGTGTTTTACAAGCAACTAGTCCAGTGCCTACTATATTCTTTGGCACCAACTGTTTCTAGCTGTATAGCACGTGGAAACAATGTATGATACATAACTTCTAAAAACACCATGGCTTTATGTGACCACAAAGAACACAAGATAACTAAAATTAGCTCAGGCTTCTAGCTCACTCATAAATGTAAAAGGCTACATCCCCGCTCCTGTAAATCCTCCCTGCTTTTTATTGGCGCTCCTGTCACAAAGCAAGCGCCAGGTACCTCCGATGCTGAGGGAGGAGCCTCCCGGGAGGTTAGGGAAAGTCCGGAGGATCCAGGAGCCCATCTGCTTGAAATGTGGCACGACAGTGTTGCTTTTGTTTTAAAAAGTGAAAATTCAAAACGAAGTGTGCTCACTCGAAGAATTCATGGACAGAATAATTGAATGCTGCTTCCCCAGATATGGCGGAGCTCAGGCTTGAAGTTCCTACCAAGCCGTGGCCTATGCAGTCCATTTGGTCAGAGCCAAAATATTTTTACTTGGACAAGTTCTTCTAATTATTTCCTCTAAGATGTTCATTTAAATACCCAGCTAAATAGGCAAATGAAGAGTGAATCTACAAACAATAATAAATAGTTAAAGCAACCACGATTTACTATAGAGTTACTATACTGAATTTATTTTCTTACAGAGAAAGCCAATGTGCTTTGAAAGAATACACCAGTTCTTATCACCTTAAAAACACAGTTCATTGTCATCCCCACCCTCACCCCTGAGGCCAGTCACTATGCTCATCGTAGTCTAGCTTTGTAATAAAAGCTAATGTGTCATGCTGTCGGAATAGCAGTGATGTGTATATGTGGGAGGGAGGAAGAGAGAAAGTAGGGCAAAGCTGCTCACCTCTCAGGAAACGCAACCTCTGCTTCCCTGTGTGTCATGGTCCGGACTGCTGAGGCTTCAAAAGCAGGACAGTGTACAGCTGCCAGGCCAGGCCAGGCCAGATGCTGAGGGGTGTCCTGGTACCCAGGAAGGAGTGGAGCCCTCTTCCCAGGACTGTGAACAGTGCAGCCCTTGTCAGCTAATGGTCTTCTAGGCCGCTCTAACCCCACCTGAAAAGACAGGAGGAGCCAGGCAAGCTGATGAGAATTTAGACCTGAAATTTTGGCAAAAGCTGAGGGATGTGATGGGATTGCTACATCAGATACGCATGTTGAGTCGTCACACTGTGCTCCATAAATATGTAGAGCTAAAATAGTAAAAACTGGAGTAGGCTGGAGAGATGAATCAGCAGTTAATAACACTTGTTACTCTTCCAGATGGCCTGAGTACAAAAAATTCCCAGAATCCACATGGTAGCTTACAGCTGTCTGTAACTCCAGTTCCAGAAGATCCAACTCCCTCTTCTGGAGTCCTTAGACACTAAGCACATCCGTGATACACAGCCACACACGTGATGCAGGCAAAACATCCATACTCGTAATTTCACTTTTGAAAAAGAATCAGAGTATGGTCAGTAACATGATCAGAATCTTTAATTGTCTTCTTCAGCTGACCATGCTTTGAATTAATCAAGTCCCTTCCATTTTTAAAAGTCAACATGCACTAGGCCTCAACTCTGCACAAAGAGTGAAGGAATGAAGGCAACGAAGGAATGCAGAGAGTGGGAGAGCTGGGCTTCCCCATGCAAGGACACAAAAACTTGATTATCAAATACCAAATGGTCAGCCCTGAAAAGATGCATGCATGTAACGTTATACAGACTGAGCAGGTTACACTTACGGATAAAAGTGTATATACATATGCATATATGGATGCAATAACAATTAGAGGAAAAAAGAGACCATGAATTTGAAGGAGAGTGGGGAGGAAGGGTTTGAAGGAAGGAGAGGTAAAGGAGATGTGTAAGTACATTATAATCTCAAAATTAAAAGTCAATGGAGCAACTTATAACTGACAGATTTGGGTAGAGGTCCTTTGATAAAGGTGGCACATAATAAATGACAGGAGACCCTTGGGATTGTAATGGCTTCAGTTGAGCTCCAGGAATGCCAAATGGACCCCACAGACGTAAACTTTTATAACCTAAGAATAAAAATAGCCAGGTGCAGCGGCACGTGCCTGTAATCCTGGCACTTCTGCAGAGTCCCTAGTGTTCAGATCACATTCGAAGTTCAAGGAAGCTGGAGTCTGGCTCGAGGAGAGAGTGGCAGTGGCTGCAGTTGACCCCTTCACTCAGGAAAAAGGAGGGTAGGCAGGTGTGCTCTGCTTCTTCCTCAGACCCTGGGCTGCCCATTCTGAGGGTGATCTTCTCTGGAAATGCCCACAGAGAGGTGAGTCTCCCAGATGTTTCTAAAAGTTGACAAGACCAATTACCACAAAATGAGTTCCAGTTCTCATTATGAGATATATCCAGAGTGTCTTAAAATTGTAAGAATTAGACTCTACTGTAACTTTTAAATTCTTTATTTTGGAAGAGAAAGATAAAGGTACAACCACAGGGCAGGGTGTGGCAGTGCACTCTTTAAACCCCAGCACTCTAGAGGAAGAGGCAGGTGGAGCTCTGTGAGTTCAAGGCTAGCTTCAGCTACATCGTGAGTTCCAGGCCATCCAGTACTACACAGTAGTGCTGTAACGAATAAAGGAAATAAGTAAATAAGTCAAAAATATGAAATACTTATAAATCTGTCTTTTATTTGAGGAAGTGACATCACAGAGCAAAAACTGGTGCTTGCAATGCCAGGGTCCCCAAAACGCAAACTCTCCATGTGGTCTCCAAAGCCTCTGGGCTTCAAAGTGTGGCCTTTATCTCACCACTATCAGCATGTGACAGCATGCATCCTGTCAAGTTTGTTTTGGAAAGCAAAAGTGTGTCAGCTGGAGTGCTGGGGAATCCCCAGGGTGCTTTGAAAAGCATTAAGCATTATTACTGATTTCCATCCAAGAAAGTTTGCCGTAACTGGCCTCAGGTGTGGGTCAGGCACTTTTTTGTTTTTGTTGTTTTGTTTTGTTTTTAAAGCACTCCAGTTGGTTTTCAGGAGCAGCAAAGTCAGAGTACCACAGATCTGTGCTAGATAGACACAAAAAGTTTCAAGACGGCAGGGGCACACGCAGCACTTTCCAGAAGTTAGTGAGCATCCATTAAAATGAGTATTTCACCTCACAGCTTTAGGCTAACTCACGAGGTACACTGACAGCAGTCTGCCAGATCTCAGGCATGTGTCCCCATGGGCTCTCCTGGCACTTTCCTCCCACACGTCTCTCCTCCTCTACTGACCTCTCTCGTGAATCTGCTTGGCTTTGGGAGTAAATGCCTTCGTCCTCAAAATGAGAAATAAAAGCAAATGGTGTCTCTGCATGGATTAAAAACAAAACAAAACCAGTAAACCAAGCAGAAACATGAAATAATTTCTGAATGTCTCCCAGCCACTCCAGCTGTAAATATCCCAACACAGCCACAGGATAGAAAATGGAGGTGCCCTCCAGAGGGAGAAAATAAGAGCTATACAGAAAGAGACTAGGCAATCACAAAAGGGTGGGTTTTACAGAAAGAGCCATAAATAGATAGGTCTGCTTTGTAGATAATTGTTTATTTTTTAAATTAATATATAATCCCCCCCATACCTCATCTGTGCTCTCTTAAATTCATGGCCTCTTTTTAATTATTACATGCATACGCACACACCTAAATATATAACTATAGTCTTCTCAGGCTGTATAATATTACTTATAAGTATACAGACTTCAGGGCTGATTACTTGGTAGTGGATAAACCAATTGGCATGCTTTACCCCAGAGAAGACCGTTTCTCCTGCATGCATTCCCCAGTTACCCGAAATTCATTGTCTGAGAGCCTCCCTCTTTCACCTTCATCTGCCTATCAGTGTTGTTCTTGTTCAGTCTTGTTTCAACAGCCTAGTTGTTAAGACTTCATGGGTGCGGCTTCCCTGTCCTTCTCAGGACATGCACTCTCACAGCAGAAGTCCTGACCCTCTGACTGTTAGGAGTGTTTCCACCCCCTCTTCCATGATGTTCTCTGGGCCAGAGGAACAGGAGTTGTGTGGTAGATGGATCTGTCAGAACTGGCCACCACACGGCCGCTTGTTCTCTGTATTTTGATCGGTTGTGTTTCTTCGATATTTGAAAGACATTTGTTGTTTTATTATTAGAGACTGAAATCTGCAAACTCCAGGAATGCTGTTTTTATCATTCAACCATTAAATTATTAGCTGTGTGTCTTCCGGCAGAAATTCACTGTGGCCTTATGGTCCCAGGGTTTAGTAGCATCCTGAATCCACATTCAAGCAGAACTCTAACTTGAGCTGTTCAAAATCATGGGCAGAAGGCTGCACACCCGGAAGGCTGCCTCTAGCCTTTGACCTAGAAAGAGACTGACATGGCTGACCACTGTGGGTGCCAGAGGCCCAGATTAGGAAAGAGAAGTACACATGACTTCTGTGACAAGCAGAAGAATGGGCAGCTGTTCATGAAAACACATTTGTATCGATAGATATAATTAGTAGAAGAAGAATAAAAATATTGAGTTTGGGAAACAAAATACTATGGTCTGGTTGTGAGTGTTGGAGGTCAGATCTGTCTCCATCGCTGTCTGTTGACACCAAGGAAAGCACTCATTGTCTCTGAGTCAACATCCCTTAGGTGCGAATTCAGACAGTAACACTCTCAAGGTACAGCTTTGTTGTAGGGTACAGATAGCAAATACTGTCTCTGTCAGAACCTTGACACAAGATATTTTTTTCCTCCCTGAATAGTTTGTGTCCTTGGTTTTCTTTGATATGTGTAGTTAAAATGGGGTGTGGTTCAATGGTAAAGCTCTCACTTAACTTCTCTCAGGCCCTGAGTTAGACTTTCAAAACCAGTATGTATATTGGAATTCGATTTTAAGCTGAGTTTATTAGACTATACCAACAAAGCTTGTGCAAATGTACATCCACAAATTTGTCTTAAAAATCTATTTGGCTTCTATTGGTGACTCACAACATGACAGCATGCCACCCAAAATAGATTAGCTATGTTGGCATGGCACAGAGTCTGGTTTATGTAACTAAGGCAGGAGAAAGAAAACAGAAGTCCAAACAGTGAGCTGGCTAACATCAGGTTATTTTGCAAGAGGTCAAGTGGAGGGGGCACTCATTACTCTGTTGTGGCAAAATATCTAACAAAAGCAACATAAGGAAGAAAGGGCTTATTGTGGCTGAAGTTTGAGACTATAGTTCATCATGGTGGGGGCACGGTGCTGGAGCATGAGAAAAATGGTTTTATTACATCTGCAGGATGGAAGCAGAGAGAGAGAGAGAGAGAGGGATGAATGCTGGTAACTATCTTGCTTTCTTGGTTCTGGCCACATTCAGGATGGGCACCCACTTCTGTCTTCAATCCCAACATTTGGATACACTCTCAAAGATACAGTCAGAAGGGTGTTTTCTGTGGTAATTCTAAATGTAGTCAGACTGACCCTGAAGATTAACCACCACAAAGAACTGTCTTATTAGATCAACGCACTTTGGGCTATTTTTATTGGTTGTTATAAATCTCCAGGTTACAGAGTTTCTCTGTTTCGTTATGATTTCATTGGATGCTCTTTCAGACGACTCATGTTTGATTCCCAGCACTCACCTGGTGCCTAAGAACTGTGTGTAACTCCAGTTCTGGGAAGGATCTGATGACCTCTTCTTGCTTCTGAGGGCACTACATGCACATGATATACAGACATACAAGCAGAAAAACCTATACACATAACAAAATTAATTCACTTTGTTCACACAACAGAGAGCACAATCCATTTTAGTTTGATCTGTCAAAACCCAGTGCAGGAGTTCAGTCCAGAGAGTCCAGAACAAGGGCCTTTTATTTGTTTGTTAATTGCGGCTTTTAGGTTTTGTTTTGAGACAAGGTATTGCTCAATAGTCTAGGCTGCCTTCTAACTGTAGATCCTCCTGCCTCGGCCTCCTGAGTTCTTGGATTTCAGATGTTCCACCATGTCCAGACAATGCGTTTTTGTCACATCCTGTAAAGAAGAGACAAGTGTTTGTTATGAAGCTGGCTTTCTTGAGAAAGACTGACATACTGTTTGAAATAAAAGTAAAGATCATATCAATACATTAGTGCAAGCTTTCAGACTTGTCTAAAAGACTCAGTGTAAGTGTCCAAGGTTGTAAATCCTAAGTTTCTTGATTTGGAATTAGGGTTTAAGTGTCATATATTAAACAGATATCCCCATCCATTTTTTTTTCATGAATGGCTATTGTAATTTCTAAGTTTAGTAAATTCAACCCAAAATTGTGATATAAACTCATCTTTGACCTAAGATAAATTATTTTGTGATACGCAAGTAAAACTGTCAATAAAAATCTAAAAATAGAGGCTATAGTATAGCTGATGTATTTGTAATTTCTAAGTTTAGTAAATTCAACCCAAAATTGTGATATAAACTCATCTTTGACCTAAGATAAATTATGTTGTGATATGCAAGTAAAACTGTCAATAAAAATCTAAAAATAGAGGTTATAGTATAGCTGATGTATTTGTTTAGGGCAGTAAAGCACCTATAAAACAGGTAAGTATATCAAAGGCCAACAAACCTAGGAGGAAACTATTCATTTGTAATTAAAATCAAAATATCCTTGGCTCTTACATTAAAATGTGGTCAGAAACCAGGTATGGTGGCACATGCCTTTAATCCCAGCACTCGGGAGGTAGAGGCAGGAGGATCTCTGTGAGTTTGAAGCCATCCTGGTCTACAAGGTGAGTTCCAGGACAGCCAAGGCAGTTATACAGAGAAAACCCTGTCTTAAAAAAAAAAAAAAAGTAATTAGAAAATTAGTGTGCTCAAGGTAAAGGCTTTGTGTTCAACAAAACCCTTAGCAGTCTGAAACCCTTCTCAGAATAATGATTCACTATGTTCATGGAATTATAAATGAGAAAGCAGAGATGAGCTTGCACTTAACAAGCTTGCCTGGGTAGCCCTCTTCCTGGAGTAAAGTCAGCTAGAACCAGCCTGAGAGCTGCTAGGAAAGCGTCTTTCTCCCCCACCCTAGTAGAAATTAAAGTATCATAATGGCATCCTGCTTGTTAAGTCACTGAGAAACTTTATCTCCTAAAACTCACAGACTAAGATCTTTCTTTTGGAAAATATATCAGCAAGGATGGAATCTTTGGCAGGAGAACGTCTGAGAATCAGCCTCACACTATAACCCAGAGAGGTCCAAAGCCTTTGATAAAGGGTTTCTAGACATGCCATTCCTACCTCCTTTTAGCTTCAGAGTTTGCTAGCAAAGAGGATCCTAGGTTCACCTTGTGACACACAGTGGCTTTGCTCGGAACCCCCCCCCCCCCCCCCCCCCTCCGCCCCCCTTCGGATTTTCCCGCCCCCCCCCCCCCCCCCCGCAAGATACTGCTCATTTCAGTCTCATCTCCACACCATCCTTCCCTAGCATCCTTGAGTTCTCCTGGCTGTCATCGCGCAGGTCAGTGTCCTGATAAACCGTAAGATTGCAAACTGGGCAGGGAGGACCCGAAGGTAAACCACTGGGTTAAACCTAGCCCTATTGGTCGGTCCTAAGCTTTGAAAAGTCATGCACTAAAGAAAAATCACCAGTGTGAAGGAGCAGGCAAGGATAGCTTGGAGTCTAAGCTCACAGTCTTGAGGGCACAGCTTAATACCAAGTATTGCAGAGGGCAGAACCAGGGCAGAGCGGAGCCAATCTGGTGAAGCTGTCTATTGTTATTCCCGACCTTTGCAACAGGATCCGGACAGGTGAGGACAATCATTTCCTGTAATGTCTCCATTTTTAACCCCCCTTCCCCTGGGCACCTACTGTCCCCAAGTTCAGATTGTTTGCTGGCACCTGGCCTGGGACCATGTGGCCCAAGAAAGTCCGTACGTGTTTTTATTGTTGTGGCTACAGTTTCGGTGGTGGTGGCTGCAGCGAGGACAGAAAGCACCATTGCACTGGCGGCTGTGACACACAGCCACCTGTTTGGGGTGAGGTCTGCACTGCCAGTTCCAGGCTCCTTCCGGGAGGACAGAGCCTTTTAGCTTCCGGCGCACGCGCGGTGGAGCAGAGGCGCTCGGGCCGGGCCGGGCCGGGCCGGGCCGGGACAGTGGTGGCGTCACGCGCCCCGAGGTCACGCGCCCGCGGCGGCGCGCGCGCTAGACCGACGCCGGGTCCCCGGAGCCTCCGGGATCTCGGCGAGCGGCGGATGGCGCGCGCCGGGCGACAGCGAGCGCCCTGGTGCTGGCCGCTGGCGCTGCTCGGGCTGGCGGCGACTCTGGGCGCGTGCCCGACGGCCGGGCGCCGCTGGCCGGTGCCCTACAAGTGAGTGAGGCCGAGCGCGGGGCGGGGCGGGGACGGGAGGGCGCGGAGCCGATGCCCTGGCACGCTCGGAGGGGCACGGCGAGCGAGCGCAGTTCCTAGCTAGTTGGCGATTAGAGGTCTTCACCGGCAGTGCAGAGTTCTGGGAGGGATGGAGAGGGACAGTGCTGCACTGAGTGACTTTTGGGAACAAATGACTGGCTCCGAGAGCAGGTTCAAAGGTTTTAAAGAATCCTTTTAGTTCATGCTTTATCCTTAGCTGTCATTGCAAAACTTCTGGGCAGATTTTACAGGGAACGCCACAGCTCAGGGTGTGTCCTTACTGTTGTAAACACCAAACCCGAAGAATCTCTTCCCCGGGCCAGTCAGGATCACCTTGTTGGTCCACTCCAACCTGGAGGTAGGGCTCCTCCGGACCTGAGAGGATGATTGTAGTCTTACATTGCCCTAGATTGCGAAATGCAAGGCGCGCAGGGGTGGGGATCGTGCTGGGGAACTTGGTGTGGACAGGGAGAGGTGGAAATGGGAAAGAGCTGCAGCTTTTGAAAACCAGTGTTTCACGTCACAGCATGAGGGGAAAGGATCACGGCTTGATGAGGGACGGATGGCATGTTCGTCCGGGGAGTTCTGAAGGCTGCAGGTCAAATCTGGTTCCGTCAGCTCGTCCTGTGTGTGGTGGTCTTAGGAAAATTACTCAGTATCTTCATGCCCACATGCCTCAACAGAAAACAGGAAATGATAGTGGCACTCTCTTGGCAGGATCCGTTCTAACTAAAACCAGCTATTGCCAATCTTAACTCTCTGCGTGTTCCGTTCATGAACTGGTTCTGTCTAAAGTATATGAACAAGTTTAGAGTTGAAGCTGGTTTTCATGAAAATGTGCACAAGAAATAAAAACTAAACAGTCAATAAAACAGTGAGATTGTAAATCTCAAAGTATTTTTAGTTAGTACCGGGACACCGAGGCTGACTGGGTTTTGTTTTCTAAAGAAGTCCCGACTTGGTATATTTGCCGTTATGAAACTTCCACTTGATTTAGACTTACTAACTTCACTTTGACCCAGAGTAGGTTGGCTGAGGGTTATGAAGCCCACACATAGCTAGATGTTTGTTTAAGCCAGCAGGGGAAGATCTGAGTTAGCGTAGAAGTTTTGGTTCCTGGGTTAAGGCTGAAATAAAATAACTCTGACTGGAATCTTTAGGCTCTTAGAATTCTTCCTCTTTCCTTTGCATAAGTGTCGCGACGCGTAGGAGGTGATCAAGTAGAGAAGTGTGCTGGGCCATGGCCCCCGCCTGTTCCAGTTGAGGTGTCCTTCCTGTGTTTTTCTGTTTGTTTTGATTTGGTTTTGGTTTTTTGTTTTGTTTTGTTTTTTTGAGACGGGGTTTCTTTGTGTAGCCGTGGCTGTCGTGGACTCACTTTGTAGACCAGCTGGCCTCAAACTTACAGAGATCCACCTGCCTTTGCCTCCCCACACACCTGGTTTACCTGTGTCGCCATGTCTTGAGGCCTGAATTCATGTTTGTGGCTGCTGCAGCCCCTTGAGCTATCTCATGGGTTCTCAGCTTGTGAGTCGTGCCCTCTTTATGGGTCAAGCCATCCTTTCCAGTGGTCACATATCATATCATATCATATCATATCATATCATATCATATCATATCA
>NW_026591086.1:40229214-40256073 GCF_907164565.1 Psammomys obesus
TCATATCATATCATATCATATCATATCATATCATATCATATCATATCTGCCTATCAGATATTTACATTATGATTCCTAAGAGTAGAAAATTTAGTTATAAAGTGCCAATGAAATAATTTTATGGTTGGGGTCCCCACAGCATGAGGAACTCTATTGCAACATTAGGAAGGGTACGGACCACCGAGGTATTTCCTGTGTGTCTCATGATAATTCTCCTTCCTTTTCTGGCCTAGCTTTCTTCTCTGGTGTCTTTGCCTAATAGTACCACCCTTCTCCAACAGCTGAAACTGATTTCTTCCTCCGTTGTGCCTTAGTTTAGCTCTCTCCTCCACAGCTACCATCTGTCCTGTTTAATGTCTTCCAAATCCAACACCAAGCTTGGTTAGGAAGGGAAGTGGGTTGTAACTTTTGGTCCCCTTTTCCTCAGGGTAGTCCTGTCCATGGTAGATAAATACACAGTAAATACTGTGGAAGTCAGCATGGCAGTGCATACCTGTAACCCTAACCTGTGGAAGGAGAGGGAGAGAAAGGCGGATTCTTGAAGCTCACTACCCATCCAGTTTAGTGAGAGACCCTGTCTCAAAAAATAAAGGTGTAAGGTGTAAAGCTGTAAGGAAAGGCACTTGTACACATGAACACACTACTGTAAACACCACACACACACACACACACACACACACACGGGGGGGGGGGGCTGAAATGAAAATTGTGATTCTAAAGCGTGTGAGAGGAGCAGTTCCTCTTGTGATCTAATTTGATGGCTCTCTTTCTTACTAGGCGCTTCTCTTTCCGTCCGAAGCCAGATCCATACTGTCAAGCAAGATATACCTTCTGTCCTGCTGGCTCACCCATCCCAGTTATGAAGGACAGTGACGTCATCGAAGTCTTACGACTGCAGGCTCCTGTTTGGGAATTTAAATATGGAGACCTCCTGGGACACTTTGTAAGAATGCATCTTGATCTTGTAACTTTGCTTACCTAATTTATTTATCACTTTGACTAAAATGAGTTTTCAAATGGCTACGACATTATATTTGTTGATGACCCTTTGTATTGTGGTTTATGCCTGTGTGTGCACCTCTTCACAAGCATGAAGTGACGGAGGAGCAAGCTGGGTGTCTCTCTCCACATTGCTCCCTTGGGAGAGGGTCTCTCACTGAACCTGAAGCTTCTATTTTTGTCTAAACTGCCTGGCCAGTGATCTTGTGTCCTCCTCCTCCTCCTCCTCAACACTGGGGTAATAGATATAACTAGATGCTAGGGATTTGAACTCAGGAGCAAGCGCCCTTACCCGTTCAGCTATCTCTCTAGCTCGTGAAAAGGTTCGTAGCACCGTTAAGTTGGTAGTCAGTTACCATTGAATCGGCATGGTACTGCACACCTGTAATCCCAGCACTTGGAAGGTTCAAACAAGAGAATAACCCATTCCAGAGTCAGCCTGGACTGCATGATGAGGCTGTCTCAAAAACAGAGCAAAAGTCACAGTGAGTAACAAGTGCACTGGCCTTAATCTGTTTTGCCATGAAGGATCTTGTAATGAGCCTCCAGACCTTAGCACAACTGACGCCTTGTTACAGGCACCTTTATGACCTAAGAGCCCAGCAAGTAGACCCCAACACCTGCCAGAAACGAGAACAAAGATCCAATCCATCAATGTAAATAATTCTGGGAAAGTCCCTATATGTATGAGCCTTGCTTTTTTACTTCTGTAGCTCCATTTATTGCTAACTGTACCTGCTAACTGAAGTGTATTAATCAAGATATGGTTTATTTGTGTGTGTGTGTACATAAAAAGCCAAGATCAATACGGCTCTTGACTACAAAACTTGGACAAGTTTCCTGTGTGGCCCTCTGGCTTGTGAATAAAGACTTTCTGTTGGTTTTAAGAGCCCTTGTGCTCTCGGGAGGAGTTGCCTTGCAATAATCTAAACTCTCCTCCTGTACCCAGCTCCTGGGAGTGAGGCGAAGGACATGGCAGGCAGGAATCGCTTCTTGATCTCCAAGCTCTGCTGTATGCCCCTTCCCAGCTCAGTGACTCACCCTGGGAGGAAGGCACACTCTTTCCTGGAACATTCATGAAGGCTTTTTGTGTTACTACATTACTTAGCTGTGAGAAGATTTCAAGTGTCTTTACCCAGCTCCCATCCCTGCTAAATTAGCCCTGCTTTCCAAAACCATAGTGATGGGTGCCTGCATTTTGAGGGGCCATGGTGTCAACACAAGGTTAGTGACATGGAATGTAGCCCCTTAAGCAGTTAGTTGTTCTACCGGGCGCATATTTGTGATGTACCAATCTCTCTCCCTGTGGGTGACCTGGGCCCAGGGTTACTTCACAGATGCTTTTACACCTGTGTTATCCCTACACAGAAAATTATGCATGATGCCATCGGATTCAGAAGTATACTGACTGGCAAGAACTACACAATGGAATGGTACGAGCTTTTCCAGCTTGGCAATTGCACATTTCCCCACCTTCGACCTGAAATGGATGCTCCATTCTGGTGTAACCAGGGAGCAGCCTGCTTTTTTGAAGGAATTGATGATGAACACTGGAAGGAAAATGGGACGTTAGCTGTAGTCGCGACCATATCTGGTAAGTGTTTGACGATTGCATCAATATGTAAATGGAAGATGTCATTCAGTCACTGAGATTTCAGTCATGTCGTGTCTCATGGTGACCTTCTGTATTCTGCACTTCTAGTACCATTGCACTTTGTACCACACGGATCCTGATGCAGAGCCTCGCTAGGAGATGCATGGCTCATCTGCTCCGTCCATGATAGACATGGATGAGACAAATGCTGTGTATAGCTAAATGGAACCCAAATAGACAACAGACCCATAAAATGCCCTATTAGGAAGGCATCTTAACTGTATCTGAAAAAAAAAAAAAAACAGTGGTTATAAATTATTTTTACATGGTGAAATATTAAGAGTTTGTTTTCTCTGGGTCTGGTCCTGCTGCGTGCTCTACTTAGACAACATCACTTACCAATATCCCAACCCCCTGAGAGAATCGTTACATTTTTCTCCATTATGCAGATGGGGAAACTGAGGTTAAAGCTATCCAGATGGTAAGTGGGACTCAGCCCCGATAGGAAAGCCCTGCCAGCCATTCTCTCGACAACTGTGGTGTGCTGCTTGCCAAGATATATATACTGGCCCATGGCCTCTTGCGGATAATTCAGAGCCTGCTGGTACCACCTGTAAACCTTACTTTGTGCGTGTCCACCGAAAGCACAGTGCTGAAATGAAAGCCCCATTGGTGATGCTAATTATCCCACAAGCCCCAGGACTTGAAGAAATGATCAGGGTTTCTATTTGTTGGTTTTTACACAGCACTTTAAGGTGTGCTGACTCATAATTCAGTGGGGATAATAAGACTTCCCTTAGCCTTTTACAGGTAAGGAATTCATGCAGGTGAGTTCAGCCCCGTGGCCTGACTGTCACGTTCACATTCACAGAGCAGGACGGAACGTGCCATGCCTATAGTTGAGGTCTTTTCAATATTACCTGCAGTCTTTTAATGCAAACACTGCTTTTCTAGTCTTTCCTTCTACTTTCTAATTCACAGGAGCCAAATATCCCAACCTTCAATAATTATAGAATTTTAGGAGTCCTCTTTATATCCTCATTATGTCTTGTATTTGCAGTTTAGAGGCCTCAAAGAATGGAAGAAAGTGTAGCTAAGCGTGCATTCAGTAGGAATACAAGCTTATGGGCCTTGAAGTTTTAAAGTATTTCTTATCCATCCACGCTGGTCTTAATTGGGTCAGAACATCTTACAAGCTTATTTCTGTTTGTTTTTTTTTTTTTAAAACTAGGAAACACCTTTAACAAAATGGCACGGTGGGTGAAGCAGGACAACGAAACAGGGATTTATTACGAGACGTGGACGGTCCGGGCCGGCCCAGGAAAAGGGGTGGCGACATGGTTTGAACCCTATGACTGCTCTAGTTTTGTCTTACGGACATATGACAAATTGGCTGAACTTGGAACAGAATTCAAGAAGACAGAAACAAACTATACAAGAATATTTCTATACAGTGGAGAACCTACTTACCTGGGAAATGAAACATCTATTTTTGGGCCAGAAGGAAACAAGACTCTTGCTTTGGTTATAAAAAAATTTTATGACCCCTTCAAACCATCTTTGTCAACTAAAGAATTTCTGTTGAGTCTCTTGAAAATTTTTGATTCAGTGATTATACACAGAGAGTTCTACTTGTTTTATAACTTTGAATATTGGTTCCTACCTCTGAAGCCCCCCTTTGTCAAAATAACATACGAGGAAATCCCTTTACCTGCGAAGCATACAACACTGACCGACCTGTAAAGGACACTTGTTCCTCTCCAGCCACCACACCATGCTCTTCCAGGGCGTTTCTGCGTTTGTGTCTTTATTCGCCTTTCCCTCTGTGGCCAGGAAGGGGAAGTGCTCCTTGTTGGAAATGCAGCATACTGACCTTTCAAGACTCTTGGAAAGAAGCAGAAGCCGTAAATGAACTGGCCAAAGTGAAGGTGCTGTGGTCTTGATTTTCCTGAGAATTACTTGATCTCAGATGCGGAGATTCTTTGATCCTGGGTTGCCACTTTTCTAGGGCTACCTTTTCTGTTACAGTACCACTGTTTCTTAGTTTAAGGGCTTTTTAGACATTGAAATAATAGCTGTTTTTATAGTTATTACAACTTCTGGGACCCAGGTCTGACTATTTTCTATTCATATGACCTTAAAGTCTTGTTTGGGCTGCTTTTGGACATGGTAAATACAGTAGAATTTCTGGCCACCATTTTAGAATTGTCTAGCAACGAACTGGCCATTCGCCTAGAAGCTTATCTCTAAAATGATTTGTGTTCTTATCTCTAAAATGATTCATCTTCCACGAATGAGAAGATTGGTGGCACACTGAATGTATATATGGTCTCAGGACTATTGGGATCAAAAGAACACTGTAAACAGTCATCCTTGAATTTGCCTAGATTCCATTCCTGGGTCCTGTGGTCACGGAGACTGTAAGCTGATAGGACACTCTCCTCCAGCAGTTGTTCAGTACAGGCTGCAGACACAGCTCCGTGAGGTGTACGTCTGGCTTCCTGTGTGTGCCCTCCAGTTGTTTGTCCACCATCAAAGCTAGCACAGTGAGAGAGGGTTCACTTTCCTGGAAAGGCTAGGATTTTGTCAAGGACCTTCAGTTCACTATGTTGCTGCTGTCAGTAGCATTAGACAGGCTCCCAAGGTCCTGTATTTTGATCAATTGAACTTATTTTTGTTTGGTTTTGTGTTGTGTTTTTTCCCCCATTCAACACTAGCACAATAATGCAAAGAACAATCTGCTTGATACAGCAATGTGCCAGTTACTCATTTCCACCCAGCAGTTGAGTGCCTCTTGAGAGGTTATTACACTATTGTTGAGCTGTCACAAAAAGCCTCATCTTACATATCCACTGGCCCAGATGTGTAAGTCAGGGCTTAGCAAGGCTAAGTGACCTGGAATTGCGTTTCACTCAGATCATGCTGAATGAACAGATGCACTGGATGCTTCTCAGCACTGTTCAGATTGTGGCCTTTGGACCAGTATCTATACACTAAATGTTAGCAGTCTGTGTTGTTCCTGTCTAATAAAAAGACAAAAACCAGGGCTTGGACTTTGTATCTTTGATCTTACTCCTCTAGGAATTTACTTTCTGTTGTTTAAACAAAAAGCCAAAGGGGCCCCAGATGACTGGACAGTCTGCACTGTTCTGCCCACCCTGAAGAGGTAGACTTGTCCTCCTGCACGGAGGGAGCCTTCCTCCACTGCCTCTAGTCTGTCCACTCAGAGTATCAGCACCTGTGCCAGCCCACCAATATAGCCTCCTTGACCTGACAGTCTTCAGAGAGTGGTGTCCCAAAGACCAAAAACAGAGCAGATTCGTGTACCAAGTAAGTCACTTTGGTTTGTAGCAAAGGTGGCTGGGGTGGGGTGTGAACATGGAACTTGACTTTTTTTTTTTTTTTTAATGATATTTATATTTATTTTTTTTTAATTTTATTTTTCTCATTAGTTACATTTTGTTAATGCTGTATCCCAGCTGTATCCCTCATTCCCTCCCCGGTCCCACCCTCCCTCCCTCATCTCCTCCTTGCCCCTTTCCAAGTCCACTGATAGGGGAGGACCTCCTCCCCTTTCATATGACTCTGTTTTGTCCGGTATTTTCAGGACTGGCTGCAAAGTCCTCCTCTGTGGCCTAACAGTACTGCTCCTCCCTTGGGAGGTGGGGAAGTCAAAGAGCCAGTCATTGAGTTCCTGTTAGAAATAGTCCTTGTTCCCCTCACTATGGGAAACCAATTGATTACTGAGCTATCACGGGTCACATCCGAGCAGAGAGGAACTTGACTTCTAAAACAATATTCGACTGTGTAAAAAAAGCATTCTGGGTCTTTGTGGAGAATACTAGTAAATGAAGAAAGCTTGTGAAAGCACTAGTCAGGTGGTGATGGCAAAGAGGCCTAAGTCACGCTATTTCCCAAGAGTATCAAGCTGTGAAAGGGTTTGTAAGGTCAAAGACAACTTTGAGGTAGAGAAGATTCAGAACACCTTTCAAATAGTAGCTTGGAAGTCAAAATGGAGTGTCTCTTGACTTTAAAGAAGGCTTTCTGTACTGCTTCAAGTGTGCTCCAGGTGCCTGAAGGTCACAGAAAATTTCTACCTAGTCAGAGGTCTCCAGATTCTTGTATGTAAATCCAGAGAATGCATTTCATAGGCATGGATGGGTTTAGAAAGTAATTTTATTATAGATTCATAGGTGGGAGCTTAGGAAGCAGAGTTCCCATGTAGCAGAGTAGATTCTGGGAAATGGGAAACATGGAGTGCTAATCTAAAGGATGGGGGGGTGGGGGGGGTGGCGGTTATTGGATTTAAAGCAGAAACTGGAGCATGGGGAGTGGGTGAGCCAGACAGCTGGCTCAACCTTGAGATGGTCCAGGGCTGCTCTATGGACTCCAGACAGGCATGCTCACAGGGAGAGAGATGGGCCTTCCTTCTGCCATCTCTGACAAGGCAGACAAGGCTTTGACAAGGATGGACTGTGCAGAGTACCAAGTACAGGCCCAGATTTTAAACCAAGAAAAACCTTTACTTCTGGGGACCCTGCCCTAAGCTGCCTGGCCAGTTTCTATCTCTTGCTCTCGTCAAAAACAGGGATGTACAAGGGACTGGAGAGATGGCTCAGTGGTTAAGAGCAATGGCTGCTCTTCCAGAGGTCCTGAGTTCAATTCCCAGCAGCCACATGGAGGCTCACAACCACCTATGAGATGATTACTTCTGGTATGCATGAAAACAGAGCACTGATATATAAATACATTTATATATATCACTTATATATAAATATATGTTTATATATATTTATATATATAAAATAAATACATTATATATATTTTTTTAAAAAAACCAGGGATCTACAAATTTTGTCATCTGAGTTATGTGTTATTTCTATGTTAGTTCAAATTATAAATGTGTAGTATTTAAGAGAACCTTTTTGTTAAAGACTGAATATTAGGGCTTCAGAATAAACATCATCACCCATTAATCTGGCTCATTATCAGGTAAGTATCTACTGTTGTAGATAGAAGAGAACAGCTAAAGGGTGAAAAACTACCATCAATACTCAGAACCTCTAATCAATAATAGCTCCTTAGAAAAATCAGAAAGAAATTCAAGACTCTAGTATGTGTCAGAGTGCTGCGAGTTAATGATTTAGCGCTCAGCCCTAACACAACATCGATCATCACTTCCTTCAAGGGCGGGTAAACGTTAGGGAAGAGCTAGAGGGTGGCAAGGGGCACTAGGAAATGCTGCCATCTGGGCAGGACATGGCTACTCACAGCATCTGCCTTTATCTGCAGATGGATAGTGACGGGGCTTGGAGGGCCACACCCATAATAAACTGAGTTTGTTTGCTGGGGGAAGAAGGCTCATTTTTCTCCAGTGGTATTGCCACAACCAAATGGCTCATGTAAGCATCTCTACTTAAACTCAGTGGATCCTAAGAAAGAAGAAAAAGACATGAAAGAAGAGGGGGTTTGGCAAGAGTGGCAGAGTAATGGAGAGTGAAAATGACCAAAATGTATTACGTACACAGAAGAAATTGTTCAAGAATACATTCTTCAGTTTCTCTAAGGTGTAAACGTGTTTGGTGGCGCTGAGAGTTGAGCCTGGACTCTCATACATGGAAGGTAAGCATTTTATCACTGAGCTATTATCTCCCTCCAACATTCCTTTAACTTTTTGAAATAAGGTCTTGGTTGCTAGGCTGGCCTGTCACAGCTCAAGCCGGCCTTGAACTTGGCAATCCTCCTGGCTTAGCCTTCTAAATAGCTTTCTAGTCTGTTGTACCATACCTGGCCAACAGACACGCTTCTACTCACCTTTTAATGTCCAGGTAGCTTCATGGTCTTCCAAGAGTTTCTTCCTTGTTCAAACTATTTAGGTACTGACACTTTGGGGAGCTGATTATTAGTTCTAAGAATAAGCTTTTACTCTCTGAGAAAATGTTTTGTCTCTTTTTCTTTTCTTTTTTTTTTCCCCCCAGACAGGGTTTCTCCATTTAGCCTTGGCTATCCTGGACTGGCTTTGTTGACCAGACTGGCCTTGAACTCAAAACAATTTGCCTGCCTCTGTCTATTAAAGGCATGCCAGATTGGTCTAAAACTCAAATTCCAGAACAGTCAGGACTATTACACAGAGAAACCCTGTCTTGAAACAACCCCCACCCCATTAAAAACAACAAAGGAAAAAAAACCAAACAAACAAGAAAACTGGCCTCAAATATAAATAAGCTTTGCACAAACAAAATGCAGTAACTTACTTACTGTTTAGCAAGACTTATTTTTAAAAGATAGCCTAGATTACCACAGCAAATTGGATGTTTCCTGAAATCTAATTAAGATAAATAATTTCTATTGTCTAAAACTATTCTGACAGAGACTTGTATTATGGTTGGTTAGACAAGGCTAAAGAAAATCCTAAGAATAGTTTTTTAAAAAGCCATTTATTTTTACGTTTTCATTACGTGTGGGTATCTGTATATGTAAATGAATGCAGGTACCTATGGAGGCCAGAGGCATCAGATCGCCAGGAACCAGAGTTACAAATAATTCTGGCATGATGTGAGTGCTGAAAACTGCCAAAAGTATTCACCAGCTTTTAACCACAGAGCCATCTCTTGGACTCTGAGAGTCACATTTCTAAGTAGAGCTTTTATTCAGAATACATAAGGAACCTATTCCTTATTTTTAATCATAAAAGAGTTTACATTTCATGGCAAATTTCATAGGTATCAGAGCATCAGGACAGAGCCGATGTGCCTAATTTTGTATACTCAAATAAGCCAGTCTACCGTGTTTTAAACACTATCAAATTAATAGATCTGAAGCTAATGTCATAGCTTTGTATGTTTGATTAGTTCTCTTAAGTTATAAAAATACAACAGCATTAGTAACTATCTTTATTCTCAAATTGATAAAACCATTTAACATATATTTTACAGTATAAACAAATTAAGTGCTATGCATTTTGCTTATAAAGTGACTTAAAGTATTCAAGCATGTAATTCAATTTATTACAAAAAGTAAGTTTTCAAATAAAGCTTTGGTTATTAAAACTGCTTATATACCATCAAATCCATTTTTCAAAGTTGTTCAAAAAATTAAAAAAAAAAAAAAACAAACACCGCAACTAGCACAAGTAGTTCCTGTACAGTCAAAGATTACTATTTAGTAAGAGGGAAATAGTTGCCTTTAATGTTGAGTTTCTGGGTCAGTCTTTTCCTTATCGTCCATATGTGGCTGAAAGAATACCATCACTTTTGAAAAGCATGAATTGTGTAGAAAGCCACATTTGTTTTAGGCTCAGAAGGCTAGCTTCTGTAGCTATCAGCGTACTTTCTACAAGTCACGCTGCTGAGGAGGACACGTCAGACACTGAAGTGTGCTGATGCTGGGGCAAGTCTCTTCTACTCTCCCTCAGGAGAGATGTCTATTAGCACTTGTGCCCAGAATCCAAGCTCATTCAGTATCTAAAACCAAACAAAAACCAGCAATCCAAAACTATGTAACCAAAACTTAGCATTCTTTACACTGATTTACCTTTATTCATAGGAACGTAATAGGAAAAGCTACATAAATAATATAAAATACCAGTTTCAACCAAATTATCACAAAACTGCAGATATTTTTCTGTTAAAATGTTCCAGTTCATGAAGTAGTATTTACTCAATTATGAACTTATATATCTATATCTTCTTTTAAATTTAGTGTTTCTGAACTGTACAGATACTCCTTTTGATTTTTTTAAGTTGTATCTGTCATAGCTTTGTAATTCCAAACTTAAAAGCATGAGCCATCACTAAAGTTCACTGGAGACTAATATTCTTTCATGAAACTTCATAAACAACTTATATAAAGTTCTACTTTTAATTATTTCAATTTAGTTTTTAAGTAAATTTTTCATTTATTACTGTGTAATAGTTCAAAACTAGTTTAAATAAAGATTAAAAAAAAGATTAAAGCATTCCTTTACAATGCCTCAGGCGCCACAACAGTGAATAATATAACAAAAAAGAACTTACATGGTTTAGCATATTACACAGGAAACCTAAAGTGTATACAGAGCTACTACCTCTCTTCTAGTCCACTGATTTCTTTAGCTTTGATCCTGGCTCTGTGTGCCATCCTTAATAACCACTGTAACATTTATCAGTGTTTTAAGTCCTCTGACATTTATATCTTTATTTTTAAAACAGCTTCGTAACATTTGAAAACATTTAACTAGCCTCTTATGAGCTATATCATACATTTCTCTCACAAAATGCTCACTTTCCTGAGCTATATTACACACCTTATAACAGGTGTATTTATAACTGAAGACCCTAAAATGTCAAGTTTACATTTTTTTTAAAAAATGCATAGAGAACATTTCATAAAACCTATTAGTACACTTCTTAGATATTAGAATATACAGGTTGCTTCCTTCAGACTATAAATTGTCTCCTTTTCATAACTGGATATTACTTTCAAATATGAAACCACATTTTCTTTTAAAACAGTTATTACTATTAGGCTACAAAAAGAAGTTACCTAACCCAAACTGTAGGTCTTCTGACAAATTTCATTCATTATATAAGCTCACCGAAGACAGCAAATTTCTGAGACACAAAATAGTATAATTACATCAGATCTAGAGCAAATAAACTTTTATTATAACACATTCTCTTAAAATTAAGGTGCTGTTTACTCATCACGCCCTACATCATGCAACTGTTACCAAGTAGGCATCATGTCTGGAAACCAAACCCTGCCAAGGTGCTTAGACACTTCCCAATGGATCTGTTCCAAACTATACTTTTGGTCAGGAATTAACACTTCTTCCATAATGGATAACTGAGACAGGCGGCCTCCACACATCTTCACAAACTCAACAAAGGCACTACATGAGACTTCACATTCCCCCAGCCCAATTGCTGACAAATTTTTGCAACGTTCTGCAATGCGAATTAACTCTTCATCCAGGGGCCGTAAACCATTTGCACACACTACCAGTTCTACTAGTCTCGGACAGGTCATGCCCACACGGCCAAGCACATCTTTGCTTACTGATCTCCCAAAGTAAAGATGAGTGGCAGGTATTTCATAACGAAAGAATGGGTCAAATTCCTCTTCGTATAAAAAAAAATACATCACGAGGTTGACTTTGGGTGAGTGTTTGATGAAGGCATCCCAGCTGCTCTTCTGAATAGTGTGGAAGTGTGTCTGTCCAGGGTTCTCACTGACAACATCAATGCGCAAATGTTCTAAGCGAACGTGCTTTTCAGAAGACAGTGCAAGCAACAACTCATCACTTAGCAAATGGTAGTTCAGGGCCAGTTCTCGTAAACCATGACACTGATCAGCCACACACAGAATACCTTGGAAGTAAAAAAAAAGCCCAATTATTTGTAAGTTTTTGTACAATTTATCTGTTCAAATGTTTAATCAAGTGCATATCCTAGAAAATAGCTTCTCCTTTTACCAATTGACACAATTTTTAAAATTTAGTTGTGATGATGTATTAGAAGCTATACTTACTTATATTATCATATGAAACCACATCCTTGTTGTTAATTTATAACTCAAAAAAAATCACAATTATCATTTTAAAAAATATGCTATATCTAAGTAAGATTTATCCTAGAAATGTACGCTTTCATTTTCTGTTTGTGCTCACCCAGAACCTCACTATGTAGCCTAGCTATGTACGGTTGGATTCAAACTCATAGTCCTTTGGAGTTCCAACTGCCATATTATAAAAAAATATTATTACACTAAACTTACAGTTTAAGAAAAATTCCATTTTCAGCTGAAACAGAATAAGGAATAGCTTCTGAAATTAAAAATGCCATCTTAATATAAATGAAACAAAATATTTACAGAGTAAGAAAAGTTCCATCAAATGGTTATAGTTTAACTATAATAGTATGCAATACGTATGTCAAGCTTCTAGGAAATAGGAAATAATCAGTCTTATCTGTCCAGGAAACAGGAAACTTATCAGTCTCATCTAAGTCTAAGGTAGCTATATTAGGAAAACATCTTAAACAGCTCCCAAACTATTCTTCTAGTAACAGATGACTTTACCAAAGATCAGTATTTGATCTCCAAAGTGGCTTTATAGGAGAATTTAATCTATCCAAGACAGCCCACTCGATCCATTTCTTACATTTAGAAATGAGCAAGACTAACAAAACACTCATTCTCGGTACTATTTATTTCACTGGTTATGTTAGTATGTTTCCCCACAAATACTCAAAAATCTAAGGAACTAAACAGTATTTTTAGTTCAGAGTAGGGGCAACTAGCTAACGACAGCAAAGCTAGAATACAAAAAGAGACTAAGCTCAGGCATGTAACTACTACATAAGAAATCTATACAAGCCCACCAAAGTAAAACTTTACAGCAGTGGATGAAAACGGGCAATATAATCAGAGAGGAGAAAAAGTGACCCACCAAAATAAAGTAAGATTTAGACAAGAGGGAGTAAGAGACCTGTAAGTCCCTCTGATCTTCTAGAGACACACATACTCTGAAATAAGCCCTAGCGCTCAAAACAAGCTAACCCATCTCTACAACACCGAAAACCCCAATACAAAAAGAAAATATTCAGAAAATTGCAAAGAAGCAAACGAGAAACTAAAGGTGCCACAGTCAGAACTCTCAAAATGCCCTCCTGCCCAAAAGATCCTGCACTCTACTGCCTCATCTCTGTGGATCTGGCAAGGGATACCATGTATTATGGCATATGACAAATTGAACATCTAAGGCACATTATATAGATAGTCCTAATCTAATCACATGAACTGTTTTATATAGTGAGTTCAAAGAGTAAGAGCATTCTTTTCTGGAAGGGTGGCAGTGGGAGTTGGGATGGGCTGTGTGTATGTGCAAATCAAAACCGCAATGACACTAGTATACACCAATTAGAATGAGTAAATGAAAGAAATAAACAGCATTAGTATATGTATAAAAGGAATGTACACTGGCAATTCTCTACCTTCATCGTTTTGGGTTTAGCCATTTTTGTTCTAAAGAAATCCTAACATCTTTGCTTGGAACTTCCAGACTACATCTTTGTTTAATGACTTGCCACTTCTTGTTGCCCTGGTAACCTAAGTATCCTGGAGCCAGTGTGTGACATGTAACACAGTTCCTCAAAGTGGGAAAATAGCTACTATAGGACTTAGTAGCCCTATTGTTAGCTATACACCAAGAGAACCAATATGTCCATACAGAAACTACATGAATCTCCACATAAGCATTATCTGTTATACTCAAAAGGTAGAAAACAGACCAAATACCCACTAACTGATCAACAAATGTATTCTAAATATAACGGATATTCTACAGCAACAAAAAGGAATGAAATTCTAATATATTAGATAGCACAAACAACCTTGAAAACATGCTAAGTAACAGAAACCAGACACACCACACCACCCCCACCCCACCCCCACACACACAATAAAATTCCAGGTTACAGGAATTACCCAGTACAGACAAACTGCATAGACCAAAAACGCAATAGTGGTTGCTTAGAACTGGGGAGGATAGGGTAATTGGTTTTTAGGGTGTGGTAGCCATACTTCCTTTTGGTCACAATGACAGTGTTCTAAGATTCATAATGATGATGATGTAGACACTACCTTGTCAGCACATTAAAAGCCAATAAAGCATCTATTTTACATGAACTATGTGTGAATTATATGGTTCAAACATTATTTTTCTTTTGTTTTTTTGAGACAGGGTTTTTCTGTGTAACAGCCTCGGCCATTGGAGTGATGTTTTTGTGTAGCATGTAATGACTGTCCCTGCGTATTCAAACGCTGATTTCTGTGCCAGCGGAGATCAGAGTACAGACCACACTGTAGGACTGTTAAGCATCACCTGCCTCAATGTTTTGTAGATATACACTTCCTTCAGCTTCTGATTAGTTAAATAAAGAGCTAAGGCAAGAGAGGGAGGCAGGACTTCCAGCAGAGAGGGGGACTCTGGGAAGAAATGTCGGGCTCAAGTGGTCACCAGACAGACAGAAAGGAAGAGGAGGAGCAGGGAAAAGGTCTCTGTGTCATTATTTCACCCACTGGTGGACTCAAAGAAAATTCTATTTTACCTGGCTGTCCTGGACCTTGCTTGGTATACCAGGCTGGCCTTGAACTCAGAGATCTGCCTGCCTCTGTCTCCTGAGTGCTGGGATTAAAGGTGTGTGCCACCACACCATGCTTATAAATTCTTTTTCAATAAAAGTTTTATAATGCTGTTGTATTGATGAGTAGGGTAAAAGTTTTAAATTTTTCACAAGGCATAGTGTACTGACCACACTAGAAGGTCAAAACAAAGAGGCTCACAGTTCACAGGACAGTGAGTGAAGAACAAAAAAGATCATGTTGGTTAGGAAACAAAGAACCTTGTACACCATGAAGCTATGGAAGAGAGATCTCACTCACAGCAGACAATAAAATGTGATCAAGGTCACATAGGAAGTAACTGCCAAAGTCTATTTAGTCTCATCTTAGCTTTAGTGATTATCTAGAGGAGGCTGAGACAAATAGATAAACACAACAGTAGGATCACCTAGACCCTCCTGTGGGCAATGTGGGAGAACCACCAAAGTGTTGTCAACACTGAGTCATTTGTCAACCCTTTGTTACAGCAAGAAAATGAAAACTAAAAGACGAGGCTGAACATCACAGCTAAAGACAGGGAGGGACTTCAAAAGTGGAGGAACCTACAATGAAGCATCAACAGGAGTATGAAAATCATGTTTATATTTACTTTTCAGTACAAATCACTTGTAATTTAAGTAACCTCAAACTGGACAACACACTACTACTTAGAAAATTCTACATTAAAAAAAAAATGACCTCTTATAATGTTATTTCTAAAATTTAAGTTTTAAAGAGCATTCTCTCTCAAAAAGGCAACCATGCTTAAATACATCTTTTCTCCTCTATGTGAGAAGTAACTGTGACTACTCTGACCCAAAACACCTGTAGCTCAATTGAAGTTAGCAGAATTCTTTTTTATCTATCTCAAGATGTTCTTTAAGCAGACCTTACAATGTTGCCTTGTTGTTTGAATGTGAAATGTCTCTCATAAATGTATGTTGGAATATTTGGTCCCAGCTGTTAGTATTGCTTTAGAAGGATGTGAAACTTTTAGAGGAGTGGAGCCTGGTTGAAGGAAATGAGTCACTGGGGTAAGGCCTGAGGTTTTATAGCTGGGCTTACTTTACCCATGCTTTTACACTGTAGATAATGCAATGAGACCAGCTACCTCATGTTCCTACATGGTACCTTCCCAACCATATTGACTAGTGCCCTCTAACTGTGAGCCAAAAGAGATGCTTTGCCTTAAGCTGCTTTTGCCAGAAATTCTGCCCCAGCAATGAGTAACTAATAAACCTTTTCTCATGTTATTTATCCATTTTCAAGCACACACTATACTCAATTTACCACATAAAATGACTAGAAAATAGAATGAAAGTCAGTCTAAGCTACAATACTGCAGATACTATGCTACTGCTATTAGGACACTGAATATTTTTATGCAAAAGAAATGGTTTTGTTAATTTGTTTACAAGTTCATTAACAAAACTATTAAACAACTTCTTAGTTTGAGAAACAATATAGTTTACTAAAATATGTCTGGTAAAAACATGACATACCTGCTGGAGAGACATGAGGACAGCTGCTCATTTTTAGCAGCTTGAGTGTGTCACTGTTGTTGGCCACTAGCACTTTAAGGGATGGATCATCTACCGGGGTGTCATCTATCTTAAGTGAGGACAGGGATTTGGAGTTTACAAACACAACTGTCAGTGCAGAGATAAAGTGAGACTGAAAGACAAAAGATTACAACACTGTTTCAGTTCTTCAGAAATGACATTTCACAAGGTTTCCTTACAGGTTAGCTATGTCTGTCTGCACCCTAATGAGGAATTTCAAAACTGTTAAAAGGCAGCACCCTGCCACCCCCGCCATACAGTTAAAGAGGGGACTACTTCTACATCTCTGAGAAAAGCATTTTGTTTGTACCTGTGGAAGAAAATGTCACTTCAAGCCTCAGCGTATTTCTAAATCACAGCAACCTCAGTGATCAAAGAGGAACCCTGGAACCCAGCCTAAAAGTCTCTTTCAAACCCCTCATCATATTTGGAAGCTAGTATCCTATACAATGCACCACACAGGAAGAGCATCAACAAAGGAACTACTGGCACAATCAAGATTTAAATCAATCAACTCAAAGGCTATAACTCAAACTGGACAACGGAAGCACATACAAAGATTTCAAAACAACCAGAATCACTTAAAAATCCCAAATTTAAAATCCTCTCAAAACACTGTATCTAAAAGATTCTCAAGACTTGATCTTATTGTATTTTACTTATAAGTAATATACTGGATCTGATCAAAAGAAATTCTATGGAAACAAGAATAACAGCATATTTAAAGCATGTGACTTTGAATCAGAGCTGAGATAAGCTCTAATCAATGGGCAAATAATTCAGGGAAGAAAGGCCTATATATGCTTTAGCACATGTCTATAGAACCAACAGCACCCTGCACCTATTTTTATAAATTCTCTACAGCAGTGTCAGAGGATGAAGCCACGCTAATAGACAATGAAGTATAAGGAAATACTATCTCCTTGGTCACATTCCTTAACTTGCTTTTTATTTACTAGGTCTAAACAACTGATTTCTGAAATTGTGATTAAACAACTATGCATTAACATAATATCTTCAAATCAAACAACTGTGTATCTTCCATGATCACAGTTCTTTATTAGTAAGCCCATGACTACATGCTAACCTGTTTCTTCATTGTCCTGATTTAGCTATGGTCACATAGATTTCTTCTACTTTCTATTCTGTTAAAGTCAGCCAAAATACAGAAATACCTTATTTCAATCTTTTCTACAAAACAGTAACAACAAAAAGACCAAATAAACAAGCAAACAAAACACAAAAAACCCCAAAAGGACAAGATGCATCTAAGGCAGTCCCAGCTACATCAATAGTTCTTAAATTGGCATTACATACATGTAAACTGATACAATGTAATGTAATGCCCTAGATGATACAAATCAAATTACGTTCAACATGCTTTATAACAGTTTATTCTCTCTTGTATATATCATATATAAATACATTTTAAAGATGACAGGCACATAAAATACCAATCGGAGAATTTCACTTCCCAGGAGGCTTGAAGAAGATGGCCCTACATTGTGTACCTAAGTTTCTTAGAATGAGGTCTTGAACAGCCCTCTTAACTGCAATCCTCTGGACTGTCTGCAGGAGTCTTGGCCTCAGGAGTAAGAGTCCAAATCTGTGCACAGGCAGATCTAAAAGTCATGGTGACTTGACTCAGGTACTTCAGAGTCTTAAAATGTTAAACAGATTTTCTTCTCCATTTTTCTTCTTCACTCATGAGAAAACATTCTATCTCAAAATGTACAAAAGTAATGAAACTTAAATCAAATAGAGGTTTTGTACTTAGTATTTTATTTGGCCCTGTTTTTAAACTAGAACAATTACCTACTAGTTATAATTCACACTCAATATCCTTGCCTGAGTCACTCTAGTAAAGTTAATTATGAGGTGAGTCTACACATTTTAGCACTGGAGAAATGGCCCATCAGGTAAGAACACTGGACGCTCTTCCAGAGGACCCAGGTTCAGTTCCCAGCTCCCACATGGCAGCTCACAACTGTCTGAAACTCCAGTTCTAGGGGTCCAATGTGCTCTTCTGGCCTCCAATGGGTACCAGGCACATACATGGTGCACATACCTACATGCAGGCAAAAACACTTATACACATGCAATTAAACAAAGATTGTTTTTTTTTTAACCTACATATTTTACTTTGAGGCATACCTAAAAAAATTCTTTATTCAAATTGCTGTTAGCTAGTGTGCAGAATGCAGCTCAGTGATTAGGACACTTGCAAAGTCATAGTTGTGATCCTCAGCAACACACACCCACATATTATTTTCTGTTTCAGAGAGAACAGTTGTGGGCTGGTAAGATGGCTCATACCAAGCCTTACAAGCCAAGTTCAAACCCTGGAACCCACATGGTAGAAGGAGAGAACTGACCTCCACACATGTACACACCTACTAACTAAATGTTTAAAAAAAAAAAAAAAAAAAAAAAAAGGAGTTGTACGGCAGACTGTTCTGTAATTAGGTATAGACTAACACAGTTAAATCCTCATAAGAATGGTTTGAAATAGAATCTGTAAGATAATCCAAGCTATACTGACATTAACTTTGCTCAAAAATATTCTTTTTAGTACATTTGTCAGAAGCACTTATATAAGCAGACTATGCTTGCTCAATACTGGCATTCTTTACCTTTGACTTTTAATTTCAACAACCTGTTCTGAAAGCTCAGAAAGAACTGTTTACAGTACCCCCTTTTCTGATATGGTTAGTCTTAGTTTCACCTATTTCTTTTAGCACTTCCACTACCTAGACAGTCATCTATAAATCCACTTATTCTTTAACATTACCAATGAAGAACAAGGTAATGCTTAACAGCATATTTTACTATTGCTGAAGAGATGGCTCAGCAGTTAAAAGTAGTTGTTGCTCTTGCAGAGGACCCAGGTTTGGGTACAGAACCCGCATAGCAACTCCTAACTGCCTGTAACCCCAATTCCGGGGGAATATGACACCTTCTTCTGGCCTCTGCAGGCATCGACACACATGAGGCACACATACTTACATGCAAATAGAATACTCATACACAAGAAAAAATTTTAAAACTCCTTAAAATTCTACTCTAAATACTATTTTTTAACACTTTAAACAACAACCAGATCTCCATGACATACACTGCTTTGCTCTCACTGTCAACACTAACAATGCTGGGGCTTTCATGGATTCCTCTGCAAGAGGGATAAACAAAACCAGCAGATACCTTTGGTAGATCCATAAAGCTTGGCCGAGCAGTTGAAATAAGTCCAAGTGTTTTTAAAGAGCAATTCACAAGCTGTGATAATATATCACAAGCTGCTTCAGCTGACTCTTTGCTGCTGTCCACCTTAGGAAAAAAAAAAAAAACACATCTTATGTATATATTTAGATTTCTCTTTGAATATCTTAATTTTATAAAAGCAAAAAGTACAGTTACTAAGTTAGTGCATTATCATTTGAAGAATATTCGTGTTCAAATCATCCTTACAACCTCAGTCTAATTTTCCCAACAGAGTTCATCCTAATACATATGTGCATCTATGGATTCAGTGCGGAAAGAAAAAAATTGGTTAATTTCAAAGTAACTGTACAAAATCAATAAATTTTGTATTGGTTAAATCAAACAATACATGTAAACAAAGTATCTATGATGAACTCTTTGAGGGCACCAGAAGAAACTAATGTCTATTTGTTTAGAATTTTCAGATGAACCACACAACCTGAAATTCTTCAATGTTTAAACATAGCATTAAATAAGGGTGTCCAACTAAACAAGCGCACGCACACGCACACACACACACACACACACACACACACACACAAACAACAACAAAAACAAAATAGAGACAGCTGCCCTTAGACATTTCATGCTTAAGACATTTCCTGCAAAAAAGAATTACATGACCAAACACCATGGAAGGGGAAGAGTTTGTTTCCTCTAGACTAAAAAGGTTAAACTGTAACACCATTACTTTCATTCCCAAATTTGTGTTTTTCTGAATCCCAAGTGAGATCTTAAATCTTACACTGTGTGAAATAAATGCACTAACAGTGGTTCCCGGACAACATAAAAGCATGTGAGTACTGAAGACAAGCAAACTGTTAGGCCCAAACCAAACCATGTAAGTAAGAAACTTTGTGAGTAAAACCGAGCAAGCTCTGCCTTGACACTCCCCTTGGTGAGTCTACTGAGCAGTTTGAAAAGCAGTCTTCTAGACTAATAAATCTGACTAAAAGTTCCTTCAGCCCATACTGACCACTTAAATATTATCAGGAAAGGCCAGAATAATCCTTGCAATGTGCTTGCTTTCTAAATTAGAAACTACTTCCTCACACAAATAAATCTCTAACAAAAATATTAAACTTAAGCACAAATGGTTTTATGAGTTATATCATACACCTCAATTGTGTCACAGGATTGTAACAGAACACCAAGGACACAGCCAACCTACTGTATAGAAATGAGCTTTACAATCTCCTCCTTCTATAGTATTTGCCATTAGAACACTCTAAGGCAACTCAAAGATGACTAAAACCCAACAGAAAGCACTTCAAGTTTCCTCCCTGAATGGGCAGTGAGGACTTCAGCTTTGGTTTGCTTGAATGCTACCCCTTATCAAACAAATAACACAGCCTTTCAGGTAAACAAACAAACAAAAATCTTGAATGAATAAGTGTGTCTGGGATGCACCTATACTAAAAGTTATCACTGTAATCTAGTAAACTCAAAATTAACTAGGCATCTTCCTCTTCCTATTTACCAGAAATAGAGTCCTGGTAAATATCTCTGGCTAGCCTTGATCTTACTGTGTAATCCAGGCTGGTCACAACAGGTGTCCTGATGTTTCTTTTCTGTTTAGCTGTAATTAGTAATCCTATTCCTAATAACCTAGTACTTCTATGACCATAATCTATTCCATCAGGCATATTAATTACCACCACGCTCTCCTACCTTTTAAGAAAGACAGCATGTAGTGATGGGATGCAGGTCAGGTTAGGAACTCTGCTTAGTGCTGACTTAACCCTTTAGCAAACAGGAAAGAGAGGCAAACCAGGCAATTCTTGTGCTTTTACTATAGCTTTCTGGGTTTTGCTTTTAGTACTTTTAAGCTAGAAGGCTTTAATATATATATAGGGCAGGAAGGCCTCAAACCGTTGATTCTTCTGCTCAAACTCCTGAGTCCTAGAGTTACATGAGTGAATCACTATGTTTGGCACATTTTCCTCTTTTAACAGTAATTACATTTTTTAGGGTAAAAAAATTTAGGGTTAAGGATTCAGCAAGCATCCCATATTTCTTAATTCATCTTCAAAAATACAACCTGATGAAACTTTGTTTTTCCCATAAGCTACTGTGATTTCATTTAATACTCTTCAAATCTCAAAATATTGCCTTCCTTCATTTATCTCACCATTAAGTGAATCTTAGATGTCCCTTGTAACACTGAAACAAAGCAAACAGCTCTTGCATTTTTTCTATGACTCCTCTTCTGTTTCCCTCTAAAATGTACTCAAACTATTCAGTTTCTATACCATCTTTAGACTTAAGTGTTTTTTTTTTTTCTTTAAATAAAAATGCATCAAAACAAGCAACACTTCCTGGCAGTGGTGGTGCCCACCTTTAATGCCAGCACTTGGGAGACAGATGCAGGAAATCTCTCTATAGAGTTCCAGGACAGCCAGGACTACATAGCAAAACTCTGTCTCAAAAAAACAAAAAACCAAACCAACTAAACAACCTCCTTCAAAACAAACAAAAAAAGTGTTTCTCAACCATCCTAATGCTGTGACCCTTTAAAACAGTTCCTCATATTGTGGTGACGCCCAACCAAAAATTATTTCATTGGTACTTTCTAACTGTATTTTTGATACTGTTATGAATCGTAATGTAAATATCTGACGTGACCTCCAAAGGGTTGCAACCCACAAGTTGAGAACCAGTGCCCTAATGTTTGTTGTACATTTCTTTCCTCAAATTTTTTGCCAACCATTCACCATTAACTTAAAGCTTTAGTTAATTATTTATGCCTACTTCGTGGCTGCTTTTGTTCTTTTAAGAAATTAATTGTAAAACAGTATTTAAGTTCCAGGAAATATTAAAAATTACTTCCAATAATTTCTAAGGCATGCAATGATTTAAAAACTTTAAGCATTCTCCCTAAAAGACAAATATTTTAAAGACATAAGAAGTTTTATTGTTTAGGACATTAACTAAAATGCTTTTAATTAACAGACGGAGTTAAGGTATTACCTTGAAGCTGACATACTGTAGATGATTTGAATGCCTTTTAATAATCTGTTTGATTAGCTCTGGATGTGTAGCTTTCAAGTAAGATGTAGCTGGCTGATTCAGTTCAAATTCAAAACACCTCCACAAGTCAGGCATGTGAAACACCTGATTCCAATTCCGGCAGACTTGTGAAGCATGAGCCCGGTCCAGGAGAGGCAAATACTTGAACACTTGGAGGACAATGTCCTGCAAGAGGTTACCCCAGTCACAAGGCTGAGAACACTCATGTGTAGTCCTCAGTTTCTTAGGTTCCTCTGCAGTGCCTTCTTCAGGTGAGTCACGGTCACTATCTCTTCCTCCTCGTTTCATCCTATGTAGAAAGAACCATCATTTTTTCCCCATCCTTCTGAACTTTTCATCACAAATTCATTTTCTGTCACTAAGACATGTGTTTGTATTTGGACAGTTAAAAAGAAATATGCACAAAGAGCTGAACCAACAATTCAGGAATAGAAAGATACAATGAAAAAAGCTATGGTGATGAACATTCCTGAGATGATTTTAAACATTCACATTTAAGCACTACTTATAATTTAAGTAAACCATAAATTTATAACTCAAGACTTGCAGTCAACTACTTAAAGTACAAAAAGTAACTAAAGTAACTACAGTAATACTTTTCAATTTTTCAGTCAAGTTTGAAGTAATGTCCCCATGAACCTCTCGACTCCAGAGAGAATAAAAGCTAAGATCAATAACAGCCTGTGACGTGTGATATTACTGCTACACATATTCAACCTCTGCTTAACGTGAGTAACCCTGGACTGAGAGTACAGCCCCATGTTAACACCCTCACCTTAAATACTCCAGGCCCATGTTCAACCTGCAGCACACAAAGATTAATTATTTGAAGCAATCTACCTGACTATGGGTCGTTTTGGCTGGAATGTGGTTTCTTCTCAATACGTCACCATCACTCTGCTTATCCTGTGTTTTCCTCAATGATACCTCTATGTTTTGTCTACATATTCTTACCCACTTCCCTCCATTTGCTTCTTGGGAAGATGATCTGTTCATGGCAAATGGTACCATAAACTCTAAGCCCAAGTTCTCTGGGTTTGATTTCTAGCCACACTTCTTTCTAGCTCCATGACTGTGGGTAAATTACAAGGCTGTCAGATGCTTCAGTTTGCAAACAGAGATCTTAAGATACAGGGTTCTCCTGAGAGAACCCTGTGTTAGGGCCCTTGAAAGCAGAGCCAATTGATCTCTTTAGAAAAGCAGCCCAGTATAAAAACCATCACACAACTTGGTAGAAAAGAGTGATTGTCCCCAGAAGGTGGAGAACAATTTAATTTTTCTTTCAAAGAAGGGGAGGGGCAGTGGTGGCACGGAGAAACACACTGGCATGAGCACCACTAACTTAGTGTATCAGCTAACTAGAGGCAGTGGGATTACAGATGTCTGAGTCTTTTTTTCCCATTGTGCTCTTCTTCCTTTCCACATTGTACACAATTATTTCTATTCATTAAAATGTAATCAAAGTTTCAAAGGACAGTTTCATGTCTCCCTTGACTAAGTACACTGCACTCTACACTATTCTGGACCACTCCTTGGTAGTATTATTTCGTCTAGGACCTACAATGCTTTTGTTTCTAGAGAGCAATTCTGGTAAGGCACTGATCCAAACAGACTCAAAAGGATGGCTTGTGACTCCAACTAACTTGTGACAAATCAGCATGTAAGAATCTCTGACTCCTCCGTGTAATGAAGGGTGTGCACCTGCACAGGCTTTCTCCTCTAGTAGCTGGCATAGGAAGAGCTGAGGGCTGGAGAGGAGAAACAGGATGACAGAAGGCACAGACCTCTGTCATGCCAACCCAGGAGACATTGACAGAGGAACTGTTTGTTCTCCGTTGTTCCTACATCTGACTGTCTATAGATGCACACACACAGAAGGACATATTCTTGTAGGATAATCCAGAAAATGAGTGACAGAGGTACAACAAGATGGCTTTATGGAAGATTCAAACTTACTTATGAATCTATGAACAGATTTGTCATGTGTGTTCAGAGAAAAGTTAGAATAATTGACAGTGCCATCTTTTAAAGTTAAAAAAAAAAACTTTTCTAATAAAAATGTCCTACTAGAGGTTAGCCTGTCATTATGACCCATTTTCCAACTTTAACTTATCCTGAAGGTTTAACTTTAATTTTAGCATTTCAATTTGGGTCAAATAACTAAGGGTCTGCTACCAAGGACTTAAGAATTTCTTATTGCCAAAAACTACACAGAATTCTGAGATGCAGAGATTAAAAAATGAATGAGCCAGTCTTTCTATTTCCAAACCTTATAGGCTGCTCCACTACTTCTGGAGAAATCTCTGAAAGCCACAACAAAAAGATGAAACAGTCCTTTCTACAGTCAAGTATACAGATTCAAAAACAAAACTAAGAAGAATGGAAGCTTCACTCACAATAATTTTAACGATTCTGCTGATCCTAAGCTTATACAATTTTTATTTGACACAGGGTCTCACTATGTGAGCCTGGAGGGCCTGGAAATCAGAGAGCATACTGTTTCTGCCTCTCAACAGTCCTAATTCTAAATGAAGAGTGTTTCAATACAGCGCCAAGTTTGGGAGGAGTAGGAGATGACAATATAAAATTATCCAACACTAAGGAACAGTATACTCTTGATCTAAATATAAACTGAATACATGGATTACCAAGGTATATATTAAGTACTTAGTAGTTTATGAATAGCTAAAGTCTATGGACTATCACAGGCCTTATGAAATTAATGCCTCTATCATTATGAAGCAATAGAAAAACAAAAGGCCAAATGCTAAAAAGTGCTATGTACTATTAGATGTGAAAATAACATTAGTCAATAAACACCTAGTAAAGTTTTTAAATGCCATTTTTTCCAAGTTGGTCTTTTAAATTCAAAACTGCCAGTGCTTTTTTATTTTAACAATCTACACATGAAGCTCTGCCATATAAAGCTGAACAATTCACAGCATTCACTAGTACACAACTGCTTGGAAGCAATGGGTTTACAATGCTTCTAATCAAAGTGCCTTTCACATCTGAACAGGAGTGGCGTGGCGTATCAAAATAGGACGATAAATACCAATGAGATGTTCTAAGCACAGAAATCCTGGGCTCTTGAAGTTTTGTTGCAGTGTTTCAGGAACCCAGAGAAACAACTACGGTGGCAGGAACTTTTGCTAGTATTTCTATCAAGTATCCAAGAAGCAAACTAGTGAAGGAGGCCTACTAACTAGCTGAGCAGCACCAGGGATTAGGAAGCTTATCGAACCTTTTCCTTTCTGTCTTAGACATTTACATATATTGGGCATGCAGCAATTGAAACCCCAGCGGCATGACATTTGCATATGCCAATATGAAGGAGATGAATTCTCAGAATGGTAGGAGCACAGCGGATATACAGATAACCAAGGGTTAGACAGACAGACATACCGATCCCCCGGAGGTTAGAGTTTTGAGTTACAGACATTTTAAATCTACCTTCTGCGTGTAAGAAAACGGCAATGACAATATGTGGGCCGCTGGGAGAGGCGCCCTTAGCAACAAAGCGCCTCCCGCTCTCACCTCTGGGCTCGGGGGAGCCGACCCGGCTGCTTCCGGGTGCGGGCTGCGGCGCGGCCCCGGCGGGTGCACCGAACTTCTCCAAGTTTTCCGCTCGGCGCGGGGCCGCCGCCTCCCTGGGCTGTCCCCGACGCCTCGCCCCGGGTTTTCCGGCCGCCCGCACCCGCGCCCCGCCACACGCGGCCGCCGAGCGCGCACCACGCCTTGTTGACACGGCCCGAGGCCCGGGCGGGGCGTCCCCGTCGCGGCCCGCGCGCGCCCCCGGCCGCCGCCGACCTCCCCGCCCGACTCGGGGCTGCGGCCCCGAACCTCCGCCGTACCTGCTGCCGGGGGCGGCTTCCCCCACACACCACCCCGGGCTGCGCGGGCGGCGGCGGCTCCCGCGGCTCTCACATGAGGCCTCCCGGGACCCCGTCTCCGCGCTCCCGCCGTCGCGGCCCCCCGCGCTCCGCCCGCATCCGAGACGCTGGTCCCGCGGCGGGCGCCGACGCGGCTCCACCTTGGCGGCTCCGGCTGCCCAGGGGGGAAGCGTCCCTCCTCTGTCCCGCGCAGTCCGCGTCCCTCGCCTCGGCACCTCCTCGTCGCCGCCCCGGACGCCCTCGGCGAGCGGCAGCCGACAAGCAGCGAGCCCCGAAGCCTCGGCCCAGTTGCAGAATCCAAGATGGCGCCCGGGCCCCGCGGCCGCGCGCCGGCCCCTGCGCGTCTCCGCCCCGGGGCGGGCGCGCGGCCGAGGGGGCGGGG
>NW_026591086.1:40256473-40463986 GCF_907164565.1 Psammomys obesus
GTCCCAGGAGATCTGCTGCCCCAAGAAAGTGCCGCAGACCTATAGCAGGCAAACACTCATACACATGAAATTAAACATTAACATTTTTAAATGAATATATTAATCGAAACATCACATCACACTTTACTGTGCTAATGAGTTTATTTTAAAAAGTTGAACTACTGAGAGTAAGAATCTAGGTGAACACTGTTCATTGGGAATGTATGCGTGGCACATGTGCATTTTTAAAGTTTGCCACAGGGCTGGAGAGATGGCTCAGTAGATAAGGGCATAAGTTCTGTTTCCATCACCCACAACAGGCCACTCACAACTGCCTGTAACTCCAGCTCCGGAGGACTTGAGGACACTTGCTCTCGCATGCATAGACCCACATAAAGGAAACAGATAAAATCAGTTTTATTTACTTTACTTAATCCAATACATCCAAAATATTATTCTATGTGTAATCAATATGAAGAAAAACATTGAGCTAGTTTCTGTTTTTCTCTACCAGAGTCAGTCGGCTTATCTGTAAACAGATAATAGTTTACAGGTTTTGGGAAGCCAAAAAAATGTCAAAGCACATGAAGCTCATTGTAAAATTACCAGAGGCTCGGTGGCTGAAAACAGTCGAAATTTTATATTTGTACAGTTCTGGAACTAGGAAATCCAAAAGGAGCTAAAGTCAAGGGGTCACTAGGACAGTGATCCTTTGGAATCTGGAGAAAGAAACCTGTTTGCTTGTTTTTCCAGGTTGCCGTGGAGGCTGTGTTTTTCACACCTGACTTGTTCCTCTGTCGGGAGCCGCTCCCGCCATTACAAGATGGCGCCGGCTTCCTGCTTCCTGGTTCTTCTTGCCAGCATTTTCGCGCTTCTTGCCTGCGCCGCCCTGCAGTTTACGCATGCGCAGCTTTATGCTAATGAGGGTTTAGGCTGCACTCCAATTGCCAGCCATATGCTTATGAAGACTTGAACAGAGCACCAATTACAGACGGACAGGTCACCTTGCTGGCTATTTAAGCAGAGCACAACCCGGGGTTTGGGTCCTTCACCATCTGCAAGAAAGAGCTGTTCAATAAACTTGCTGCTGAAGAAATCCTCGGTTGTTGCGTCGTCCTTATCGGCAGGTTTATTTTACATTTTTACAGCCAACAGTGGATCATCAACAAGTCCTGTATAAGCATAGTTGCTCCCTCCCTCCCTGCCTCGCTTCCTTCCTCTCTTCCTTCTCTTCTTCTTTCCCACCCCCCCACTTTTATTCTCTGGCTGACCCAATTGGGACCCTTCTGATTACATTGATCACACTGGCTAATCCACCCTAATCTCATTTCAAAGTCTCTGTCCTTCCATTTGCAAACCATACATTCCAGGGATTAAGAACAGCAGAACTGGAGGAGGCAGTATTCTGTACCCACATTCTACCTTTAACACAAAGGTTAGCCACTCTGAACCATCAATGAATGATCAAGATCTATCTCATCAAAGTACACTTGTAGTTCGCTGTCAGTGCTATATGTATTCTTTGCACGTTTTGTGTTCATGTTCTACTTAGCACGGTGCCATGTACCTATTAAGTCACACAATCCATTCACACACTTAAGAGGAAGTCAGAGTTACTAAGCAACTGAGAACACAGTCCTGCCCTCATCCGAGTTTGTTGTCAAGTGCTGACCTGGACGGAGCAGGTGCTCAAATATTTATTAAAGGAACCAATGAAGCCAAATGGTTTACATATACTTCTGAGGAATACTAATGCCTTAGTTCTTGTTAAACTCTTTCTGACATTATCCCTCTCATGTTTGGTTTGTAAACCTTATTTCTTTAGTACTCTACCTGAATTTGCTCTGAGAAAATGTAGGGCATGCTGTTACAGAACCTGTTTAGCTGAGAGACTGGTCATATTAGCAACTCTCTGATTTCATGGCTATTGATTGGACACTGATGTTCAAACTTGGCTTTTATTTCAGGTTTCACATATATTTATTATTGGTTTAATTCAGGGTCAAGCCTTGGACTGTATGTGCATCTGTGAACTCTAACCTGTGGAGGTCAAAGAGCAACTTGCAAGCATTGTTTTTCATCTTGTTCTATGTAAATCTTCAGATCTCCAGGCTGTCAGGCTTGGTGGCAAGTGTCCTTCCTCAGGAGATACCTCAGTGGCTCTATTTGTCTCTATCTTTGTATGATATGTTTGTGTTTTCATGTGTGTGATCACAGTGTGTGTATACCGTAGTGTACTTGCGGAGGTTAGGGAAATATCATTTGTTTGTTCTTGCTTCCTGCCTTGTGGGGCAGGATCTCTTGTGATTCGCCATTTTGTACACCAAGCAAGATGCCCATAGGCTTCCGAATAGTCTGTCTCTGCCTCCTGGATCATCATAGGAACACTGCCATTGCAGACTTATGTTAACATGTATGGCTTTTATGGAGGCTCTGGGAGTTTGAATTCAGGTACCCACACTTACCCAGCAAGCACCATTCCCACTGAGTCATCTTTCCAGCCCTTGACTTTTATTTCCTAATTTCTCTCCATTAAGACTTCCTGTGGAAGGACTCCTTGTTTTTCTAAGGTACTTTCAATCACCACGTGCTTGTCTGGGTAGAAATGGCTAGTTCTAGACTAGCTGCCAGGCTTTCCTGGAAGACTGCGATGGCTTTCTGTTCAATGTTATTCATGTCACCCATTCAAGAAGCTGGAGGCTGTCATGGGCCCAGATTCCATGCCAGAAGGAGCTGAGCTGCAGCCCTCCCTCTAGACTGACAACTTCCGGAAATAAATAGGCCTGTCCTCTTGCAACTTGGTTTATATTACAAGTGCTCAGTTACTGTCCTGTCAGTGATACTGTAGCCGTACGATCACACAGCAGAACAGGTTTGGGCTTTAGGGACAGGAAGTTCTAGATTTTCATTGAGCTTATTTTTTTTCCAGCAAAATATCAGAATCCTAAAGCAGTCATTTCTTTAAATAGCAGAGTGACATGAATACTTCTCCTGCAGTTGATGGTAAATATAATGCTAAATTTAGAGAATAACCTTTGTGCTTATCTTCCAAATATTTTATTGCGGAATTAAATCTTTTTTATAAATACTTTCTTATTTGGTTTGGTATTCTTATTGTAAAAAGAAAGATAACAAATTAGAGAAAATAGGTGGCTTGCTCAAGGTCACTCAGGCAAACAGGACCCAGAAGAAGTAGCTTAGGGAAAGTCAGGACTTGTACTCAAAACTTGCCCCGCCCAGCCCTTGTTGCATGCTGTGGGCAGTGCTTTAGAAAGTTGAGCTACAGTGTCCTGCTGTGCACAGTCACCACCTGGAACAGGTGACTTCAACCAGGTAAAACATGATGACAGAAGTGGGTGGGAAGAGAGGCAGAGGATGGAAAAGATCTGAGAAAACAAGCAAATTAGTAAGCACAGAATCCAAAGCAAACACAACACTGTAAATGTTTTATCAAATAACATTACGGGCAGAATACGAGAGATCTGGGGTCTGAACAACCCGACCAAATGGTTGAGAAGAGATTGCTTTTTCTCTGCTTGAAAATAAGAAATGTTCATTTATAGAAAAAAAAATCACTAGTCCCACTACTGTGCCTGTGCTCTTTTCTGCCTAATATATTATACCCAACAGGATGCTCTGTACATGGGTGTTTGGGCTAGGACTTGGTCATAACCATCCTTTTCATATACTTTGTCAAAATTTATTCCTAAAGTTTAGGGATCGTATGATGAAGAATGGCTTCCTCATAAACCCTGCTAGGTCAGTTTGAGCACACAGTTGCTCTTTGTTAATTTTCTTGGTCATTAGTAACACATTCACCTGAGATTTTGGCCAAGCATCTTACTACCCTTCTGTCTTTTCTTTCTTAATGTCATGACAAAATACTCTTATCAAAAGCAATTTAAGGGAGAAACGGCTTATATAGTTCACAGATGCAAGTTAAAATACACCATGGCAGGGAAGTCACAAGGTAGGAACAGGGTCATATCACATCCACAGTTAAAAGAAAAGAGCAAGGAATGCACCCCAGAGCTCAGCTAGCTTCCTCTATATTGGTCAGGATTCTCTTCCTAGGGAATGATGCCACCCACTGTGGACTACTCTTCCCAGCCCACCTAACTTACTCATAATAATCTCCCACAGGCCAGCAAAGCCAATTGATTCAGGAAAGTTTTTCTACATGTCTCAAGTGTGCAGGAAGCCTCTTACTTGTGTGCATCAATCCCAGGGAGTGTGTGCTAGTTAAATAATTACAGTGACCTCATATAATCTCCTATTTTCCTGACAATACACCAAGGGACAAGTTTCATCTTTGTACCTGTGTCTTCTGGAAACATATTAGTCAACCCGGAGCCTGTGCATACTGTGAGACAATGCACTGTTCTCTCATCACACTGAAGCTTCCATATCTCTTCTTTACCTCCTCCTCTTTCATATTGCTCCTTTTGCTGAAAATACAGTGTGTTCAGATTACAGCTTTCCCTACCTCTATTGCCCTGAGTTCCTTCCCACCTTCCCTCACCTTTGGATCCACTCCCTTTCCATCTTTAGAAATGAACAGGCTTCTAGGAGTTAACAACCAAACATGCCAAAATAAAATGTAGTAAGATAAAATAAACCTATCACGTTGAGACTGGAAAGGGCAACCCAACAGAAGGAGAAGAACACCAAGAGGAGGCCTAAGAATTGGAGAGCCACTCATTTACATACTCAGGAGTCCCATAAGGACAGTAACCTGAAAGCTCTCCCATAAACAGGGAAGCTCTGGTGCAGACCAGTGCAGGCCCTGTGCTTGCTGCTTCTGTCTCTGTGAGTTCATATGAGCCCTGCTCCATTGATGTAGAGGCCCCTGTTCTCTTGGTGTCCCTAATACCCTCTAGCTCTTACATTCTTTTTGCCTCCTCTTCTACGAGGCTCCCTTATCCCTGAGGGGAGGAATCTGATGGAGACATCCATTTACATCTGTGTGTTTCAGGGTTTTGCTCTCTGTGTAATGTCTGGCTGTGGCCTCTGTATTTGTTTCCATCTGCTGAAGGAGGAAGCTTCCTTGATGATGACAGAATAAGACACTGATCTGTGAGTATAGCAAAATAACATTCCGAGTCATTTTATTGATACCTTTTTCTTTCCTTCGTTCTTTCTTTCTTTCTCTCTCTCTTTCTTTCTTCCTTCCTTCCTTTCTTTTTCTTTCTTTTTTCCAGATAAATTTGTTTTTAATAAAGGAGTTTTCTTTCAATCCTATATAAAACAATAGCAATTAAAAACTTCATTTTTGAAAGTAAAATATTTACATATGAACAAGTAACTGTGCAAAATTTACATGAAAAAATGGAAAGACAGGGATTTCCTAAAAGATAAAATGAAAAGGTGTAACAGTTCTCAGGTGTCGGTAAAAAATACTGATCAGCATTCAGTTCACACGTGTGAATTAAAGTCTAACATGAGAATCCACTTGGAGAAAGCCATAGTATTTGGAAATGAGAACCTTTTTAGCATAAATATATTTTACTTGCACTGTGTTTTTAGCTCAGAGTGAAAAATTAGATGAAATGAAATCAGAGTTGAGAAGAATCAACAACAGACTGTTTCTCGGTGTGGATCAAGTGTTGGAAATGGTTGATGTATTTTGTGAGTAATTGTACATAATTTTTGGCACATACATAAATGGCTATGTAAATACATAATTATTTTGCTAAGAGAGTGTATGTAAGCTGTGGCCAACCTTACAGGCGTCCAGAGCAAAGTCCCTTCCTTGTACCTATTTTTTGATTACAAACATACTAATTGGTTCTTTATATTTTCAGAGGTTATTGTTTTGTTTTGTTTTTAGCTCAGTAGTGTTTGGTTTTACCCTGGGAATCTGGTCTGTCTAGTCTCTGGTTCTTGGTCACTCAAGCAGTGTCGGGTATCGAATCTGTCTAGCAGAGTAGGCCTTAAATCAAATCACACATTGGTTGGCTACTCCCACAAGTTTGGTGTCACCATTGCCCTAGCATTTCATGCAGGCAGGAAAGACTGTAGGTCAGAGATTTTGTTGCTGGGTTTGTGCTTTTGGTAGCACATTTTGGTAGCACGTTTCTCTTTTGGTAGCCTGCAGAGAATCTTCCCAGACCAAAGACAGGGATGAAGACACTGTGTAGGCACCAGGTGAAGTGAGTGTTGTCCTCACCCGGGGCTCCACTGTCAGAGAGCAACCCATTGTCTTAGCCACACTCTGGGTTGTTTGGGGATTTCTGTGGGACCCCCTTGGCCAAAACCACAATGCAGTTCCTGTCACGCGCAGCCCTCGCCGATAAGGACGACGCAGCAACAACGGATTTGTCCAGCAGCAACTTTATTGTGAGGCTCTTAACAGCAGATGGAGAAGGACCCCGAACCCTGTGTGTGTTCTGCTTAAGTAGCCAGCAGGGTGACTTGTTCGTCTGTAATTGGTGCTCCACACAAAACCCAATTAGCATGTGGTCTCCAAATGGAGGACCACACAAGCCTACATTAGCATAAGGCGGCGCATGAGCAGATCGCAAAACAATGCTGGCAAGAAGAACCAGGAAGCAGGAAACCGGCGCCATCTTGTAATGGCGGGAGTGGCTCCCGACATCTCCCCCTTATTAATTTTATAAAAATCAGCCAGAGGAAAATATTACACCATGAGTTTTCCGATCAGCCTGCTGACTCAACAGCACCAGCGATCAAGGAGGTTACACGGTGCAGGAGACCCTCTGCACCCTTAGCCCCGTGCAATGGGAACCCGAGCCCTGGGGAGTGCAGAGGTCTGTCTAGAACAGCATCCTGGTGCAATGGGAACCTGTGCCCTTCAGGGGTGCTAAAAGTTCTGACAGAGTCTCAACGGCTGAGCACGTTAAGGCAGACTTGAGGGGAGGCTCCCTGTTCCACAGCCAACATAGCCTGAACCATGGCCACATTTTTGAAATGTTGTTGTCTTTTGAATCTGCAGAGCAACCAAAAACAGAGAAACAGTCCAGCCAGTAGCAACACTCCAAATATTCCCACGCCAACCCACTCCTTAAAATAGGAAAAGGCAGAAGATAGACATTGGCAAATAAGGTAGTCCCAGAGAGTCATTAGTGGAATCTCCTGGGTCTCCACCTCCAAGCTCGTCAGCAGTCCGGTCAACATCAGGATCAGGATCAGGGTCATCATGCTTCACCACCCGGGTCAATCGCGCCGGAACCCAAATTGGATTTTCTTGGTCCTGTGGGAAAATACACACAGCTCCCCTGGATCTTATTAAAATAGGATCCGGTCCTTTAATGATTATCAATGTTGCCGGAGTAGGTGCATCGTAACACAGCCCATACATCTAGAGTGGAGCATAGCACCTGTACTTGATGGCTAGTGTAAGGAGTAATAAGAGCAGAGAGCACAGCTGCTGCCAAGCCTTGATTTGTTACCGGTATTTGTTCATATACTTCAGGTGGGTATAAGGTCTGATTAACTACCCACTGGCCTTGTCCAGTAAGCATATCATAATTCCATTGAGGCCGTTGATTGGCTATATTTTGCTTTGCTTGAGCCATACACAGCTCTTGATAAATGGATTTCCAGTCTAAATATTGTCCCATAGTAAGACATGCTCTCACTGTTTTGGACCAGTCATCAGGAGTCATAGCTGCGGCTGCTAGTCTTTCTATCAGCGCCTGCGTAAATGAGGCGCTAATACCATAGGTTTGTACTGACTCCACCAAAGCCTTCAATTGTTTCAGATCCAACGGTGAGTGCTGCCTTTGATTTTGCGCATCTTCCCAGACGGGGAAAGCAGCCTGAATTTTCTTTCTTTCCTTTTCTGAAATTAATGAATTAGGAGCCATAGCCCTAGTAGCTTTACTCCTTTTTCTGACTTGGATCATTTCCTCGAGAGGGGGCGCTGTCGCACCATACCCTGGTGCATAAGGCGGGTCAGGGCCATATCTCTCTGCTTCATATTTTGCTGCTTCCTCATCTAATTCTGCTTGCTCATCAGGATCGAGCTCTATCTCTTCCTCTTCACTAGAGTCAGCAGATTGTCGTGGTTCCTCTTCCTCCGAGGACGTCTCCTCACCGGAAGAGGACTCCACCTTAAGAGTCTTAAACTTATCCAGGAGAGGGTACAACTTGTTAACCCCTTCCTTTTTGCTTGTATTTCCTTTAGTTTCTGATATCATCTTTGATTCTTTATTTTTTGACTCGAGTTTTGAAAGTTTTCCCGTGTTTTTGGGTTTTTTCTCCCTTTTGACTATTTCTTCTTTTTTATCCTTTTTTAATATTTCTTCCTTTTCTGCTTCTGATAGACTATCCTGATGGTCTGCTAACGCTCTTTGCCCCTCCTTTACACCCACTCTATCCCGTTTCCCACAATTAAGACACAGACAACACAACAAGACAAAAACGAGACTAACATTGAGAAACGGAATACACCAGACCACAGAAATCATACCTTGCAGAAAAGTACCGCGGTTTCGCACTGCTGGCTTGAATCCTCCTCCGACGAGCAGTCGGGGGTCCTTCGAGTCGTTCCTCCGCCCAGGGTTCGGCAGGTTTCCCGGGTTTCGGCACCACTTGTCACGCGCAGCCCTCGCCGATAAGGACGACGCAGCAACAACAGATTTGTCCAGCAGCAACTTTATTGTGAGGCTCTTAACAGCAGATGGAGAAGGACCCCGAACCCTGTGTGTGTTCTGCTTAAGTAGCCAGCAGGGTGACTTGTTCGTCTGTAATTGGTGCTCCACACAAAACCCAATTAGCATGTGGTCTCCAAATGGAGGACCACACAAGCCTACATTAGCATAAGGCGGCGCATGCGCAGATCGCAAAACAATGCTGGCAAGAAGAACCAGGAAGCAGGAAACCGGCGCCATCTTGTAATGGCGGGAGTGGCTCCCGACAAGTTCCAGTCCTGGAAGTCTTCTTTGGTGACAGGGGATGGCCAGCTGGTCCTCCATCTCCCCCATTATTATGAGAAATCATTGGATCACCTTCCTATATTCAGGAAGTTTCCACAGCACTAGGCTTCCATATCATTCCTCAGATGTCCCTCAATTCCAGCGGCTTGTCCTCTCATTCCTTCCCTTAGCACTGTCTCCCCCTGCCCTCTACCCGTCTACCCAGACAATCTATTCTATTTCCTTCTCTCTGGGAGATACATGTATTCCCCCTGCCCAGTCCCTTCTTCTATACCTAACATGTTACTATGGGTTGTAGGATTTCCTCAGTGTCTGTCATATCGCCCCCTCCTTTTGTTTCCAATTTTGATAATTTGAATATTCTCTCTCTGTCTTTTAATTAATTTGGATAAGGATTTGTCTATGTTGGTGATTTTCTCAAAGGACCAATTCTATGTTTCTTTCTTTCTTTTTTATTGTTCTCTTTGTTTCTATTTTACTGATTTCAACACTGAGTTTGACTATTTCTTGCTGTCTGCTCCTCTTTGGTGTGCTTACTTCTTTTTGTTCCAGAGTTTTCAGGTGTGCTGTTGAGTTGCTAGTATGAGATTTCTGTCTTGGCCCATTTTTCATTCAGTAGAGAGTTGTTTAGTTTCCATTACTCTGTAGGCTTTCTGTTGTTTCTGTTGTTGCTGACTTCCAGCTTCAATCCATGCTGGTCTGATTGGATGATGCAGAGGGTAATTTCGATTTTCTTGTGTATGTTAATACTTTGTGTCTGAGTATGTGGTCAACTTTGGAAAAGGTTCCATGAGATCCTGAGAAGAAGATCTATTCTCTTGTGTTTGGGTGAAATGTTTTGTAGATGTCAGGTCCATTTGGAATATAATGTCTGTCAACTCCAGCATTTCTGTTTAGTTTTGTCCGAAAGACCTGCCCATTGGAGAGAGTGTGTGAGGGCCAATATGTATGTGACTTAAGCTGTAGAAGTATTTCTCTTACAAACTTGGGTACTCTTGTGTTTGGGGCATAGATGTTAGTGTTGGGATCAGTAAGCAGGCACTTCTACGGCCAGCTCCAAGGGACCTAACCGGTTATCAGGCATTGGTGAAGACACCCTGACCACCTAGAACTACCTGCACATGTCCTGGGTCATCCTATAAGAGAACTGGAGCCCTCCCCTTCCTCTCTTCCTTCCTCTCTTCCTTCCTCTCTTACTCTTTCTCTCCTCCTCTCTCCCCCCTTCCCCTAATAAACCTCCCACGTGGAACCGATCTTGTGGTGTGATTTGCGAACCCGCGTGTAACCTTCACATTCACGTGTTTCCTAACAGTTAGTAAATGTGATGTCTTCATTAATTTTTCACTTTGATGGGTATGCAGTGTCCTTCCCTATCTCTTTGGATCAGCCTTTCTTCAAAGTCTATTTTGACAAATACTAAAATTTCTACATCAGCTTACTTTTTAGCTTCATGTGCTTGAAATATCTTTTAACATCCTTTTACCCTCAAGGGATATGTATTCTTGATGTTGAGGTGTGTTTCTTGGATGCAGAAGGATGGATCCTGTTTTCACATCCACTCTGTTAGTCTGTGTCTTTTTATTGGGGAACTGACATAATGGATATATAGAGATACCAATGATCAATGATTGTTATTTTGTTGTTGGTGACAGTAGTATGATTATGGTCTCTCTCTCGCTCTGTGTGTGTGTGTGTGCACATTCTTAGGTTGGAATTTTCCTTCTAGCACCGTCTGAAGGGCTGGATTTGTAGACAGATTGTTGGGAGCTGCTGTTCTAGCAGCTGCTTTGATATTTAAATCGCAGTGGAAAGACTGGTTTTACCAGGCCTTCACTGCAGTTAGTAAAGAATTTCCAAGTCCATCTCCTTTTGTTTGTGACAGCAGGTGGGATAGCTTGTCAAAATCACACCTTTTGTTTCACCTCCTTGTGAATTTAACTCATTGTGCGGAGCTGTTTTTAATCTGTCTTAAAAGCAGTCTAAAATAAAGCAAGGTGTCTAGTCTAGTCTAGTCTCCACTAGAGCCTCTCATAAAGGTGCCATGCGTTGTGTGTTAGTTTATTAATTTTAATCCTCACTCCTGACTCAAGAACTGTTTGACTCTGCTGGCAGGCTCTGGCAACAGATTTTTCTTTAATTTGGTTTTTATCATGGAGTATCTTCTTTTTCCATCTATTGTGTTTGAATGTCTTACTGGGTATAGTAGTCTGGGCTGCCACCTGTGGTCTGCAGCGCCATCTGTCCAGTCCCCTCTAACTTTTAAAGTCTGCACTGAAAAGTCTACCTCTGCTTCTTGAAATGTTACTCTTCAAAATATAGCTAAATGGCTTTAGTTGTCTCTCTCTCTCACACACCCACACATATTATTTTTATTAAAAATTCAGTTTTTGGCCTGCTCCTTGATCCTCCCTGGTGGGGTGACCTAGCCCAACAACAGAGGAAGAGGATCAAGGCAGTCCTGATGGGACCTGATAAACTATGGTCAGACAGTAGAAGAGGACTTCCCCTATCAGTGGACTAGGGAAGAAAGAGGGAAGGAGGGTGGGATTGGAGATGAGGGAGGGGGCTACAACTGGGATACAAAGTGAATAAATTATAAATAATAATAATGAAATATTAATTTTGGGGACAGAATCTTATCTATCCCTATCCCAAGATAGCTTCAAAATTGTTGTAGTGTGCTGTATTAAAGTTGAGCACCACCTTATCTGCTTTTTGTGGTGCTGTGGGTGGAACCATAGGACTTGTGCATGGTGGGAAAGCCCCATTTCTTCTGTTCTCAGCCTTTCCCTCCCTCCTGGGCCTGTGATGTGTGTACATGTGATCATTTGTATGCAGGTATGTGTGGGGCCAGGTCAGCCTTTGTTCTCAGGAGCCATCTATGTTTTGTTTTTAAGACAGAGTCTCCCATTGGTTTGGAGCTTGCTGAGTAGGATAGTTTGGCTGGTCACCAAGTCCTGGGGATTCATATGTCTCTGAGAAACCAGAGCTGAGGTTACAGGGCACAGATGACACTGAGAGCTTATTTTGGATGTGTGTTCTGAGGATCAAACTTATATCCTCATGTGCATGGCAAGCACTTTACTCATTGAGCTTCTCCCTAGCTGCCTCCCAGTGTTGTTTCAAACATCTCATAATTGCCTAACATAAACTAAGGCCATTAGATTTGTTAATATTTATATATTTGGAAAGTGATTTCTGTATTTAAAAACAGTGGAAATAAAAAGGGTCAAATCTTTCCTTAGTGTCATGAAATACACAAAATCTGACTTATGATGAATTATAAATCTAAAATTTAATAATTTCATAACCCAAATGGAAAAAAAAATTCAACCAGCCAAATACCAGCAAAATAAATAGGCAACTAATAAATAAATGGAAAGCTGTGTCCACATATATTGGAGTAGAACACAAAACTAGTAAACTTATTACTTTATAAAAGATGAAAAAGGCTTCTGGCTAAGAAGACAAATGCAGTCTCATCTCCTAAGTGCTTCCTCTTGCTGTCTTTGGCATATATGTCTATGAGAAGATGCATCTTTAGGTATTTATTTTCATGATTTTTCTACCCAGTGTTTAAGGTCAAATCCCTGTGCTTCACTGATATTTTTATTTTCCCAAACAGGAAAGTTATGGGAATGTTAGAAGTAGATTTTAGGGTTCATAAGGTGTTTAAATTGTTTTTCAAAAAACACTTTTCACAAATATTAGACTTTATCACTGTATAAAAATGTACAGTGGTTTTATTGACATGTACATTCCAATATGTTTACAGCTGCAAGATAATGAGGCACACTCAGTATTGCACTTCATGAAAATCTCAGGCTCAAACTTAACCTACAAGTTTAAATGAAACTGCTTTTGTAATTTAGTAATTCTTATACAGGACAAACATTGATAGCTTTATATACAGTGTGATACTTATTACATTTATAGGCCTTACTAACACAATTTTTTTTTTAAATAACAGTCTAGGAAATAAACCAGAATATTCCTTTTTATACCCACCCGTGATGCAATTGTACAGGATTACAAAAAGGCAGTATACAATAAACAGTGATTATTTTTTTCTTTTTTGCTTGAAAGCCAGCATCATTCTTAGTCCATGAGTATGGTGATCCTTTTATATCAATTATTATAAATGTCCAATGCTTCACAGGCCAACGACGGTAATGGCCACATGCAAACACCTCACAAGTTTGATGTCTTGGTTCAAATGAAGATAAATCAAAATAACAGGGAAACGTTCCATAGCAAGAATTATGTACATGGTATTTGGCATCATTCTTGCACTGTGAATGGTTCATTTTCATGAATGTAAAATGGTCCCGTTCTTATCCTGAGCAGAGTTTAAACTTCACTGCATCCTCCCAGTGATGAAGGCAACTATTCTCTCCGCAGACAAAGGATGGAAAGTTCTAAAAAGTGTGAGCGTTCCTACACACTCCACACCCCAGAGCAAACTCCTCCCCAGTGGGTGGGTGAACGACGTGCAGCGGACACTCAGTTCCTTCTAGCTGCTTGCCTTTGGGACCTGCACATATTTTAAAGGAGGTAAAAAAAAAATGTAATTTTAACACACACACACACACATAAATATTATATAAATAAAAATCAAGTTATTCAAATAAGTAACATGGCTATGGATAAACAAACTAAAAATAACTTTCTTCTTAGCACAAATATGTTCACCATGCAAACTTCAGCATAACAGACATGTGTATCTATATTAGATAACAGGAAGTAAAATGGTTTCTGACCCATAACATCTTACCTAGAGGACCACTGAGCTACAAAGTCTTTTATACTGGTAGATGAGGTGGATAATTCATTTTAAAGCAAGTAACAATGAGCAAAAGTGGTCACAAAAATCTCTCACCTTAACCTAGCAGAAAATTATTCTGCATGGGAAACAGATTTTTGTGGGGGAAATTTTTTTACAAGTAAAAATCAAACTTAAATCTAAATAAACCACGTTCATATCTACCTTCACCAAAGAAAAGCTAACTGCACACTGCCAAAATGGGAAGACTGATATTTATCATTTGTTAAAAGTATCTGAAGGGAGATTACTTTCAAAGTCAAGATGAGTTTAAAACATGAACGTTATCATAACAGACTTCAATAATCTGGAAAGAAACCCTGTGGGAAAGACACAGGTCTGAAATCAAGCAGGCTTATACAAAGGTGAAACCTGACCTTTTCTATTTAAAAATTCAACATATATGATGAATAAATGGCACAGTATAAATACAGGATTAATGTTGTCCAGCATTACTATTACTGAACTTTGACAAACTGACCTTGTAAGGTCCACATAAGAAGGAGACAAGGCATGGGTGGAGGTATGCGAAGACAGCTAATCTCAGAGGAAATATCAGTTGCTGGCTTGGGTAATGTTCTTAGCTGACACTGATCAGAGCAGTTATACTGCTCCAAACAGATCCAGCATGAGTCAACAAGGGAGGGTACCAGACTCTGGATAATGGGCTGATTCTGTTTGTCATAAATTGTAAATCTCCCATCGCAAACAACACTTCACTCACTCAATGGCAGACGAGTCATGCAATAGTTCAGGCGATGATACCATCTGTAGTGACTTTTGAACACGGCAGGATTGGGTTTCCACAACGAAAAGCTATGGGGTCATTTACTTCCCAAATATTTACTGCCTAGGTGTGTGAATAGTGTTGCCAGGTTCGTGGGACTGAGAGGTGAATATGTTCAAGGAGCTCACACGCTACCTGACACTCCGGTGGGAAGGCAAGAAAAAGTAACAGTACAAGGAAAAATAAACAGAACAAAGGAGCACTGCAAGCACTGCGGTACTTACTCTGGAGGCTCAGTTTTAATGTTCTCGTTACTGCAATCCAGTATTTTTTTATGTAAAGAGACTGAGGTGCAATCAACCTAATTGTCTTGATTCCTAGATCTGTCACTTGTTACATGGACACAGCAATATTCTACTTACATGGTGGGGTGAACATTAACTATCCGGGCAACCAGATAAGAACAATTTAGGAATGGACATATGGGAATTATATTATACCCTGAGTATTCTGATGGCCTGCACATGCCCAGCCTGAAGCAGAATTACCAATGTGATGGCATGGAGTGAGCCTTGGGACATGTCTGAGTCAAGAAGGTAGAGCCCATCAACAGCAGTGGGACCCTCGGAGAGGGAGACCTCCCCTATCAGTGGACTTGGGGAGGGGCATGCGTGGAGAAGGGGAAGGGAAGGTGGGATTGGGAGGAGAGGAGGAGGAGTTTATGGGAGAATACAAAGTGAATAAAATGTAATTAATAAAAATTAGAATAAAGAAATATTAAAAACAAACAAACAAACAAACAAACAAACAAACAAACAAAAATGGATCTGAGAGGCCTTCTGCCCTGCGTGAGAGCACGGCAAGAAGGCACTGCTATTAACAAGAGAGTAGGCTCTCCCTAGAGACTAAGCTTGCCAGCACCTTGATGTCAGCTGTGCCAAACTCCAGAATGGTGATCATTAGACTTATTAGTAAACTTCATGCCATTCTGGTACAGACTCTAAGAAGACTGTGACGGTCTACTTCAGCTTCTCATCTCTATTGTCCTCATCCACACACTAGACAGTCGTCTTTCCCAGCGAGACCACTGTACACTTTGTTAACTGTTCCAGTTCTCTCAATGGTTGACAAAGAGGTAGTTGACAACGGTGTGATAATGGGAGAGCAAATTTCAGGCTGAGTATATCAGCTTATGCTGGTTCACCAATTTCTTTAGGCTCAACTCTTTAATTTGTGAGTATGAAGATAATACTCTTTATCTTAGCGGTTGTGAATTAAGTAAGAAAATATACATGAAAATGCCTAGAGAATGAAGATTAATTGGTTCCCTTCTTTTGCCACTTTTTAAGTCTTGGGCTGACTCATTTATTTATTTCTTTTTACTTTTATTTTATTAATTACAGTATTCACTTTGTATCCCAGCTATAGCTCCCTCCCTCATCCTGTCCCAATCCCACCCACCCTCCCTCCTCTCTATCCATGCCCCTCCCCCCTAGTCCACTGATAGGGGAGGTCCTCCTCCCCTTCCATCTGACCCTAGTCTGTTAGGTCTCATCAGGAGTGGCTGCATTGTCTTCCTCTGTGGCCTGGTAAGGCTGCTCCCTCCTCAGGGGGAGGTAACCAAACTTTGGGCAGAGTGCAGGGAATTTTATGAAAGAAGGAGGAGATAGAAAGTCCTGGAGGGGACAGGAGCTCCACAAGGAGAGCAAGAGAACCAAAAAATCTGGACACAGGGGTGTTATCTGAGACTGATTCTCCAACCAAGGACCATGCATGAAGATAACCTAGAACCCCTGCATAGATGTAGCCCAGGGCAGCTCAGTATCCAACTGGGTTTCCTAGTGATGGGAACAGGGACTGTTTCTGACATGAACTCAGTGGGCTGAGTCATTTTTAAGTCAGAAAATAAACATGAAAATGCCCAGGATAGATACATTAATTTGTTCCTTCATTTTGCCACTTCCTATCTCTTGGGTTACATCCCTCCTGTAATTCCCAATAGTTTAAAGGACAATGTCCTTTTTCTAGTCTTATTTGGTCACTTGCATGCATATGGAAGCCTTGCCTTGGTCTGACCTTTTACCTCAGCTTGTACCCCACAACTGTATCCTTTGGAATACTTATTTCATTGCAAACTTCATCATTTTTAGCATTTTTTGTTTTAAGTAAATCAATGTCCTTCATTGGTAAGATCTGGATTTTTCCCTGATGATATGGTTTGCCTTTAAATTTTCTCAACTGGATAGTTGTTGTGCAGACTCCTCCCATGTCATAAGGCCAAGAAGCATGATGGACTTTCTCCTGGTTCCTGCTTATTTCCAGACCTTGACCTACAACTTCTGGTGAGTACTCTCCTTTCCCCCAGAGCTAAGATCATCTCTGATAGTCTCTGCTCTTCACTCCATTTGCTGACTTTAGCTCATTTCTCCTCCTTGTTATCATGGATCTCATCTTTATTTACTGACAGTCATCTTGAATACCCTTGTATCTCGTATCATTCTCAATTTGCTTCTTTCATAGTCTGAGGCCAGTTAAAGGGCCATTTAAAGGAGATCAGTTTAACAATTTTTATTTGACACAAACAAATGGCAGAATGTTTCATATGACTACAAAGTCGAAACGTTAAAGGATTCTTTGAAGTCACCTCTTTATCCTCCCATCTCTAAAAATTTGCACCAGTTTCTTCTCAATAGTTAACCAATTAAATTTTACTAATTTCTTATCTATTTGTAATACTAGTCACGCACATATAATGAGTGTATATGCCCCCTTTCCCCTCTCTTCCAAAAGGCAGTACAGGTCAAACACTCATCTGTGCTTTGCTTTTATCATCTATGCTATATCTTGAGATATATGCACATCAGTACAAAGAGTCCAGGCTTTGTCTCCTCCTCCTCCTATGGTTGTAAAATACTGACCAGCATTTAGTATTATTAGCCCACTCCTCAGAGGACACTGTATTAGTTACAAACTTTTACTCTTGTAGGAGATGTTGCAGCGAGCCTTTGCCCTTTCATAGTGCCTTCCTGAGTGGGTATATGCCCTGGCTAGGACGCCAGGGTGGTGAATATGAGGGAGAAGCTACTGCCCTGCTTTCTAAGGGCCTCCCATTTGTACTTTAACAAGCCTTCCAAGTAGGAGCACGTGCTGCAGAGCTTGAACAATGCTCTATGCTGTCACATGTGCCTGCAATTACACTAACTTCAGATACAGCTCACATAACATTCTCCTCTCATTCTCACTTACCTCTTCCTAACCCTCACTCAAGCCTCGCACTCTCTTCACTATGACCAGGAAGTTCCTGACATCTTACAATTTTTTTTTTTTCCAGACTCCTGGGTTTTGTGTTCATTTTTTTCTTAACCTGATCTCTATGGACAGTCATTTATTCTACATTCTTGTGGGATTTTTACATTTCCTTAACTTCTGGTGCTCTCTATACTACCACTTCTCAAGTATTCTACATAAAAAAAAATCTGCCTGCTTTATGGAAATCTTAAGGAAAACAACAAACAAACAATAAACAAAGAAGAAAAAAAAAACCCAAAATATCACATGCTGGGCCTAGTGTTGAGGTCTGTGATCTCAGGCAGTCACAGTCTGGGGCAGGGGGACTGCAGGTTTGGGGCCTTTGCCTGGGCTACATAATAAGTTTAGGCTAGCCTGGGCAACTTACTGAGACATTCTCACCAAATAAAAACAACAAAGACTGTGTTCAGCTGTATACACAAGGCACCACGATTAAGCATCCACTTCCTGAGAATCAATTAAAACATCATCCTTTCACAAGGTTATGCCAAGAATTTAAGACATTAAAGGTCACGTGGCCTGTTTTCCTTTTCTGGCAGCAATCTTTTCCTCATTCTCAGCAGACATAACTCATTCCTCAGGAGATGTTTCATAGAGCTCTTCCCTCCTCACTCATGGCCTCAACTTTTTAACTTATTCAGGAAGCCATCAAATGAACAGTGTTGAAGGAACTTCCAGCATTGGAAACAGTTCTCAATCCTTAAACCTCAATACTATGTACATCATAATTGTGAGCTTAAAATACTGAAAACATACCTGCAGGACAGTGTGGGAGTTCTTCCTTAGGAATGCTAGTCATTCTTTGAAAATCATCATGACAAGCATTACAGAAATGTGTCGTTCCAAAACAGAAGAAAACAGCCACTGAACAGCAGTAGCGACATTTGTATTCCAAAAAGTCTGTTCCATGTTTGGGACACATCTGTAACAAAAGATGAAGTAAACACAAGATTAAAGTGCACTATTTCAACAATACTTAGGATAGCTGAATACATGTATAGTAGACTTTATACGTGTATTATAGCTTATTAGTTAATATTTTGAGAGTATACGTAGTTCTGAAAGCTGATTAAAAAACAATGGTATATATTAAAAAAAAAAAAAAATCAACGAGTAAACTTGTGTGGTCCAAAAGATCTTATCAAAGCCTCAGGATCAAGTTAGTCTCCTATACAATCTATCTAATTAATAAGCAAACTAATTTCCTCACGAATGTCTTATTGGCTAGAAAGTTTCACAATAATTCTACTATCCACCATAGGTATACTGTGAAGGTTTCATTAAAGTTGGGAAAGCCTAAAAGTTTGAGTGCAGGTTTATAAAATGAAATAAATAATTTTCATTTTTCCTTACATATAGTGATCACTTCATGAGTAACAACTATAGAATGAAAATATTAAAAAGAAATAGTCCTCATGAGCAAATTTGGAAACTCGTTCAATCCTGACATGTATCAGAATACATGTGGGTGTGTGTCAGGGAATTGGTCTTATTTTGAAGACAAAATTTTGATTAAAAAAAGCTTTAATTTTTATTATTTTTAATTTTAATTTTGTGTGTATGTTTGCAAATATGAATACAGGTGCCCTTGGAGGCTAGAGGTAGCCATTCCCCAGGGCTGGAGTTATGGAAGGTTGTGAGCTGCCTGACGAGGGTGCTGTGAACAAAACTTGGGTTCTCTGTAAGATCAGCAAGTGCTCTTAAATGCTGAGCCATCTCTCCAGGCCTAACTGTGACTTTCTGATAGTGTCTAATAAAATGCTCTGCCTACCTGAGCCCTAGACACATCAGAACAGGCACCGCAGATGAGCTCTCTGGGGTCGTAATCATCTCCTTGTCCAGCTTCAGCATCACAGCGAGCTTCACCACCAAAATATGCCTGTGGGGAACCATGCTTACATGAAACAATGGTATAGAAGCCACAGTGTGGCCACTCCCTCACAATGCCAAATAAACACATGTCCATAACTTAATGACTGCAGGGAGACTCAGGATTAGAAATAAAGTTATTTATTTATTTATTTACTTTGTTTATTTATTTACTTTGTTTATATGAGACAGTGTTTCTCTGTGCAGCCATAGCAGTCCTATAACTCATTCTATAGAACAAGCTGGCCTTGAACTCAGAGATTTGCCTGTCTCTGCCTCGCGAGTGCCAGGATGAAAGGCATGCACCACCATGTTTGGCTTAAAAATAAAGTCATTTCAGTCCTGAAATGCAGACAAGCTTTCAGATGGAAGAAGTCTAAAAAACTGCGATTACAGGAAAATGATGAGGAAATATACAGTATTCCAAACAAGTATGAGAAATAAGGTATCAAGTAGTAAATACAAATGATGCTTTTTCAGGACAAAGTTGAGAGTTTTCTAAATTTGAAAATTTACACAACTTATTCCCTTCTATTGCTTAAAACATGTATTTCTATTCCTAAGTCATAATTATACATAATTAAAGGTGCCTAACATAAACTAGGAGAGAATTCAATTTAAGCATCTTCTGATCATTTAATTTTTGAAATGAGCAGAAATTTAAGAAATTCTATTAGGGATGCTCCTTATACTTATAAATCTATACTATATCCAGAAGTCAATAATATCCAGTATGAACACCAGCATGATTAAAATTATCTTGATGGCCAATTTATTTTTACTTGTTTGTGCACAAAATAAATGAGGCCATGAAATTGGGTCAATTTTCATGCACATAATGTCTATAGTCAAGAAGCTAGGGCTGAACTGAGAATAAACAAGGTGAGTCAATATAAATCTATTATCTGGACTAGAAAAACAGGTCACAAGGCAGGCTCCATTGATGCAGAGTTATAAATGAGCATCTGTCAGCTAAATGTGGCTTTACCAGTATGTCAGTTTATCCCCAGCCAGTTTGCTCATTCTAGCTGCTTCAGTTTTCTCTGTTCTTCTAACATGGCTTAAACACGTGACTGTTACCCCAATGGTAGCACAATATTCATTTATAATGTTTACACAGTAATTATACATCCATGGTATCTTATTATTTATAACAACATAGCTTTTACAAATGTATACCTTTGATCGTTCCTTGGTGGACATGTGTATATTCATGTGCCTATCATCTATTTAGCCTTCCATTCATTAATTTTACTTTCTTTGCTACACTGCAGGACTGTGTATCATTTCTTCACTCATTTATTCATTCTCTGACTAAGCATCAAGTACTGGAGACAGAAAAAAGGAAACAATATATCCCTTGTCTTTATAGAGCTTATGAAATGGGGCAGAGACAAGTAAAGCAGTAACAATAATGAAGGTTAGGTGTTGTGACAGACATATTCAAGACAGTAGAACTGTAGGTAGGTGGTGGTGCTGGGAAGCATGAGCACATGACAGAGGAAAAACCAGAGCTGAATCCTGAAGGACAGTCAGATGGGACATGTGTGTGTACATAGCTACAGTGAACGTAAAATATGCAGCAGGGTTAGAGAGGAACATTCCATTAAAAAAAGAGAAGCACCTGGGTACCAGCACGGGGCATCAGTGGTGGAGCGTTCACAGTTCAGTTTAAGGAAGTGCATGTTGTTTGTAACATTATTGGAGGTAAGACAGGAGAGGAAGACAGCGCTAGCAGATTAGGAGAGCAATGGCCCAGGAGATTTAGAAATACTAATTTACTAGCAGTTGTATAAGGGAAGGAATTAAGGTTAGGAATGCCAGAAAAGCTCAGAAAGATACCATAGTTACAAAAAAAGATAAGAGTTACTCAAGATGTAACAGGAAACAAGAACTCAAAAATCTGCAGGCAGAATCAGAGGACTTTGCAGACAGATTATACACTGGGGAAGTGAAGACTGAGGTCCATCGTATTAGATGACAACACTGAAGTATCCGTGAGAACCTCTTATGTCCAGTCAATAAGCCTCAAGTTATTTGGAAGGTCAAAATGGTATAATGCGTAGGTAAATTTAGGCGTATACCAGAGGTCACCCAAAATGTGGAGGCACAGGATAGTAAGTAGGAGTGCTGGTAAACACAAGGGTCATCAACAGACTGGCGTCAGAGCTTGTGTAAGAACCAGTTGTACCAGGCAATAGATTAGTCATGATGTGCAAGTATCCTCTGTATGGGAACACTACAAACTTTAGAGAAAGTTTGTTTATGTAAAAAGTATTCCCCTCTTACCAAGTAAATAAATTACTTCAACTGGAAACACTGCATCAAGCTTTCTCATTTTTAATTTCTAGCTTAAGCTTTAAGAATAATTATACACATACAATGCAACTGAATTATAGCGCAATCTCCAGATTTTAACACTATAGTATACTTTGAAGCATACCTTTCTGCATTTGTAGCAAACATAGTATGCGTATCTATTCATGGCATAGCCAGCTGGATCATTATAAAACCTGACACCAGGAGTTGTGATTGCTTCACTCTTATGCAGACCTTCATACTCCAACCTCATTAAGGCTTTTCTTCTGACATCTTCATAGAGCTCTTTTATTGGATCAAGCAGGTCTTTTAATACTGTATGATTAATTTTGTTCTGAAATAAAAAGTATATTTTAACATAAACATTTATGAAATAGTTCAACAACATTTAGTGTGCACTCCAGTGCCAACTATTGTAACAGGAGATAACCAGTTAGAACACAGTGTCTATAAAGCACTAATTAAGCATAATTCTGCAAAGTACTCAAAAATTCTATTTTGACAAGAGCAAGAAAAACAGAAGAGTCGGGACTCTGCATTAAACCTTCTATTCTTTGACTTCATATTTCCTTCCTGATTGAAGTACATCTCCCCCAGCCTTAACTGTTCCAGGAACAAAGGCTACTTTGCTGCCACAGATATGACACACGACCTCATGTGTGGGTTGCATGTTCTGGCTCCTTGGAGATTGAGTATTGTCAGGTTAGAGATGAACAGTATTCCCTATACCATCTTCTCTGCCTTTTCCAGACTCTTAAACACGACTTTCTTCTGTGGCACCATGAGAAGAAAGAACAAAAGATGTGATTTCCTTTTTTTATTCCCTAGTCTAACTAAGTAATGACTGGGTTGAGTATTTTTTTCATACTAAGTCCATTGCAACAGTTTTTAAACAGGAAGGTTAAAAAACAGAGAGAACTTTACAAAACAAGATAGAGTGAAGAAGTGATGGGGAAGACACTGACACGTTCTTTATTATCATTATTAGGTTGCCTGAGCAATTCACTACTTTGCTTACTACTTTTATAGAGATGTGTTGTAAATGCCAGGGAAGCGTTCTTAATTTAACTAGTTGTAAAAGCATCTGTTCTAAAGGCACTAAAGGCCAGTTTTTCAACTTTTTATAGCAGATCTCAGGTCCTGCAAGCACCAAAGGGTCCTTTTCCTGTTAGTGCCTCCTGGCCATCTGACATAACCCTTTGTGGATCTGAGATAGTGATGCATTCATCACTAATACACAATGATGTTTAAATTAACATACTTCTGCCATAAATGATGTTTCATTCAATTTAGCCAGCTTTTAGGTGATAATAATTGTGTTCCTCCCCAACCCCAATGGTCTAAATCAGTGTTTCTCTTCTTAATGTTGTGACCCTTTAATATAGTTCTTCATGCTGTGATCCTCCCAATTATAAAATGACTTTTTATTGCTATTTCATAACTGTAATTTTGCTAATGTTATGAATCGTAATGTTAAGTATATGTGTTTCTGATGGTCTCAGGTGATTCCTGTGAGAGGGTCATTTGACCTCCAAAGGGGTCACATCCCACAGGTTGAGCATCACTGGTCTAGGAAAGAAAACTGACTACTGCTGAATACACCTCTCATAATCCAACAATAACTACTGTAGAGAGATACTGTTTTCAGGTTCTACTTAGATGAGGAGGACAGAGACTAATGGAGGCTTGAAGAAGGAAAACAGGAGACAGTAAAGGACCAGGAAATGCTGGTAACTATCTGAGATGAAAACAAAGACAGGAAATACAAGGTAAGTAAGTTCAGGTTCTTTCCACACCTTGCAAATAGGACATGATATGAATCCAAATGTTATCCTTGGACCAAGCCATCTGTTTTCCAAAACTCTCCGACAGCATTGTAAGTGGAATACATGACTGCAGTCCAACTTAAAAAAAGAAACAAGAAGGATGTAGGTAAGCAAATAGTCTTGGCAACACTCAGGTGATGGGGAGACTCTCCAATGTAGGAGGACAATGTGAAGTCGGCAAGAGAAAGACCAAGTACTGCAGGACTGAGAAACCTCAGGACTTTTAAAAACTTATTCGTGGGATATTATTGACTAGGTTTTCAACTTCTAATTTTCTCTAGTCATATATTAATGCCACTTACATATAAGAACTACATATATAAAGTAGGCTAGGTAAGGAAAATGTGAAATCAATTAACTATCATAAAGAGAAAAGAAATTACGGATTTAATGAATTAAGATTTTCTTGAGAATATTCACTGTCCTAGAATCAATTCTACGGATTGAAAGTACACATAAATGTCAAAAGTTACAAACTCTCATTTAGCAAATATAGTGCTAACTTCTATTCCATACTCAAATATGTACTGGAGCATATAGATTAGGTACGTATGTCATGACAGATTCTGTATTTCAGAGATTACGAAGAGGTTAGCAACTTGATAATATAATCATTTTTTCTTCAAATCATTTTATACACAGATTCATAAAAATCCCTAATAGTTGGACTTGCAGAATGGGAAGCAGAACATAAAGTAACAGAATTTCTAATTCACCTACACTAATGAATATATATTCATAGGACATTTTTTTCTTGGCCATCTGCAGAAAGTGCCAATCATCTTTTGATTTGAGAGACAGGTTTCTACCCCTCCCATGAGGCACAATGCAAAGCTGAGGCAACCTGAATGGCTGGTGCTGCGGACAGCGCTTCAGTGAAGCAGATCATACACATGTCGTCAGCATCTTGCTTCAGTGTGGTGGCATTCTTATCACAGCCATGCAGACAGGGCAGACAGTGTTCTTCATTTCTCACACCTCCACATGGATGTCCACACGGATGCGTCTTACTGCAGGCAATCTTAGCATATTCCTAGTGAAGGTGAATTGCAGTGGTTTAAAAGGGGCATGCATCCTCATCGGCCAACTATATTAACTTCTCCATGTGACTTCACAGGAGATATCTATTAGAATAAGGTAAGAATTATTCCTATGCTTTGAAGATAAACTAGGATTAACAGTTTTCTTTTAATGTAATTGAAGGATTTCATTCCACACAAAAGAATAGCACTGATAAAAAGTACACTGTGATTTTAGTTGATCTGGCATTATATGCGGGCATGAAGCATGAATTTCTGATGTCAAAATATAATCACTGGTCCCCTTTCCCAAAAGTGGGCCCCAAATGCAAAACAAACAAAACCCCACCTTATCTCTCACAATCGGAATATCATCTACATTCCACAGCATAAATATTCAGGATTCAAAACCTTCCAGATACTAGAAGTTTATTTTAGGCAAACAAACAAAGGTAAAGGAACTCTGGGCAAATATATATTTTAAGTTCATATGTGTATGTACATGTGCCTGCTGTATGTTTGTGCACCGGGCATGTGTGTGTTTGTGTGTGTGTGTGTTTGTCCATGAAGCCTGTACTGGGAATCAAGCCTGGGTCCTCTTCAAGAGTAGCAAGTGCTGTTAGCCACTGAGCCATCTCTCCAGCCCCAAGTGGTCAGATACCTTAATTGTTTCCAGATGAAAATTACTAACTACTAATAATGGTGGTGAATAAGCAGTATAAAGTCACCATTGGGCTGTGACAAAACATTTAAGGCCAACAAAGGAAAGCTGCACTGGGGCAGAACAAAATGATAGCCCCTACTAAACAATAAATAAAAATCCTTTGTGAGAACATTAAGTTCTTCCTTCCAGGGATGGTCAAACCTCTAACTAGATACCCACCTGGCAATCTGCATCAGAACATACACTGCCAACAGCAGACAATTCCGTTCCACTTCTGGACCCACAGAAGCGGCAGGCTTCTGAGCTACTTGTGGTGGGTTTGCCTAGGTTCAAGCAAAGAAAAGTCTTCCATGAAGGCATGCTTTTTATATTGCACTATAGCTAATTGTGAAATAACAAAGTAGATTTTTTCTAGTTCCTGAGGGCTGTAAGCTGCCCTAGTTATTAAGTCAGCAATCACCAAAGGAGTAAGAAAATAAAGACAAATCTAAACGCAAAGAAACTCAGCTGGATTACAGCTTTTTTTAGCAGAAGAAACAGGCCATATCTAGCCAAGACAGCAGACTGAGCAAATCTGTCAAGCTCTTACTCAGGATGCAAAATACTAGATAAATATTCTAATTAAAAAATTAAGGTACATAGAATAAAGGAACAGTTCGAGTATTTTTATATAACAAAATTACATGACAGGACAAAATCTGACTAGATTATAAAACCTGAAAAACAGAAAAATCTACCCAAGGAACTCTGCTATTTCAAAAAAGAATTTAAATATCCTGAAATATTAAAGAACAATCAGAATTCCTTAAAAAAAAAATTAAAGACCTTGTTAATTTTCACATACAGGCACACAAAGTCTACTATCATTTATTGCAGAAATGATTGCAAAACATTTTTCAGAAAAGGAAAGGAGTGTTTATATTGCCAATCAAGGATGGTTCAATATTACATTTTTTAATGTAAAGTACTGACAGATTATAGGAGAAAAACGAATCAGTTTTGAGAAAAGGCTTATGTTGCACCACAAATGTCACCTTTATAGAGTTTATTTATTCAGATTTATGCTGAAGGCCAACAAGAAAAATTTGTGTCAGTGGGACAAATAGTGGACAGCACCTTTGCTAAAAATGATGAATTTTCATGTTTTATTGTAACATAAGCTTGTAATTTGTAAGATTTTATTTTATAAAAAAGAATTAAAACTAAGTACTAGACATACATAAAGTATTTTTTAAAGCAACTAACTTCTTACCGTTAGTAAAGCGGAACTATTCAGAAAGCCTGAGAAGTATTAAATGTATAAGAGACTCTCAGAAGTGTCACAAAAGTGCCTCTGACATAATCTGATTGGCCTGCTCTTTGATCACCTCCCCCTGAGGAGGGAGCAGCCTTACCAGGCCACAGAAGATGACAATGCAGCCACTCCTGATGTGATCTGATAGACTAAGATCAGAAGAAAGGAGAGGGGGATCTCACCTATCAGTGGACTTGGGGAGGGGCATGCCTGAAGAAGGGGGAGGGAAGATGGGATTAGGAGGGGAGGAGGGGGGCTTATGGGGGGATACAAAGTAAATAAAGTGTAACTAATAAAAGTTAAACAAACAAACAAAACAAAAGTCATATAGGACCTTACAGTTCACAGTGCAGACATGGTATCCCCAGTAGTACATTCACCTTTGTGCTCTTCAGTAACGTGGGAGACTCACTTACAAAGATGTAAGTAGTATAAGACATTGGATTCCAGAGGTTAATGGACTGCCAAGAGTCACTGTGGCGGTTTGAACATGAATGGCCTCCATAGGCTTATATATTTGAATTCTTAGTCACCAGGCAGTACAACTGTTTAAAGGGATTAGGAGGATCAGGAGGTGTGGTTTTGTTGGAATAGGTGTGGCCCTGTAGAAGGAGGTGTGTCACTGGGGGTGGGGGTGAAAACTATGAGGTTTCAAAGGCGAATGCCAAACCCAGTCTCTCTCTGCCTGCCTGCTTAAGGAACCAGATGTAAAGCTCTTGGCTACTTCTCCAGCACCATTTGTGCCACCATGCTCCCCACCACGATGATACTAGATTAACCTCTGAAACTGTAAGCAAACACAAATTAAATGTTTTCTTTTATAAGAGTTGCCTTGGTCATGGTGTCTCTTCAGAGCAGAACAGAAGTTACACAGTAGGTTAGTGGCAAGGAGGGTTTCCTAACTTTTAGTCTGATTTCTTTCTAGCATAGATGACACTCTGTGTCTACCAAACATATGTGGTCAAATGCCATCATTAAGCAGCTGAATATTAGACAAACTAGTATCTAACTTATCATACATTGTAGACATGATTTATTCTCCCCCTCTTAAGTTATGACTCAACCTTTAATTCTCTTTTACCTGTGTGTTCTCGGAATTCCACCATTGCCTTCATTGTTTTAGAATCTGCTAATGCCATTAACCAAAATAGCTTCGTTCTACCACAACCTTCATGAAGGTCAACCTTTATAGCTTCTTCTTCTTCTTTGAAGACCTGTTGTTCCATTACAGAAAAAGGATACATGTGTTTGTTTTTTGTTTGTTTTTGGGTAGCAGCATGAACATCATCAGTCAGCAACAATGGCTTTCTTTATAAAGCACTGCTCTCTTCAGTCCTCACAACAGCTCTGTGTTTATAATTAAGGTGCAAACTAAATCTTGGAAAACTTAAGCATTTTCTCAGTTTATAGTTAATAAGTGAGACCACTGAGAGGTCAAGTAAGACCATAAATTCCAAAGCCCATTTCCCACCTCCTTCATTCCCACATTATTTTAGAGTTCTTTTCACACCCCAGACACTGATCTGAGTATGAAGACAAATCCTACCTGTCTTTGGTGAGTTTTAGTTCGTCGATGCAGATGAAGGAATCTGTCACAGTCAGTACATAAATTTCCACAGATGTTACATAAGATGATAGCTGCAGTTTCACCATCATCATGGTTATCACACATAGGCTAGAAGAAGATTATTTTCACATGCTATGTTAGACTCATATGAAAGCCTCATAAAAACTGAATCTAAGTAATATATTTATGATACTTATAAAGTTTTAGAATTTGAGTGTTGAACAGAACTACTGTAGGCATATACTGAGCTATCAAAATCTCTAAAAATTATCCAATAAGATTAATGTGCATGCAGGTCAATGGTTAAAAGGAAGAAAATGTAGTGACTATTTAGTATTTCCCTGTTACGTATCCAAACCTCTTGAATGATAAGTGAGTACAGTTTACTTAAAAACCTTAAACAGTAATCAGAGAATGTTGAGAGGGCAAATCATGTTCCCTCTGAAATGACTACAGTATTCCTGAGCCTCTTCTAACTACACCTTGGAAAAGAGTATGCCACATTGTTCCTCTTACTTCCCTTTGTCCTAAGAATAATCACATTTATAAAAAGTAATATTTACAGGCTACAAATTTGGTGATATAAGCATGAATCAGAGAAGGATAAAGACTTTTATATAATCAAATAAACATCCTAGATTTTTTAATGCATTCAGTAGGTTTATGAGATGAATTGGGCAAGCTGGACATAACTTTCCAAGAGTGTGATCTGCTGCCTTTCGTCACAAACTACCACTAACTATAAAGAAAAAAAGTTCTTACAAAACAATCCTGACCTTACCATTTGTTTCTGTTGTCCATCCTTCCCCATCCACCTCCCTGATGAGAGGCGATCCACGTGGTCCTGATCCAGAACACACAGTGATGCCAGAGCAAGCCAGAGCTGTTGAGGAGAAAGGCTCCTGTATTACTGAATTATGTGTGGGAATACACTTAGGAAATGCTCAAAATCTCATACAGATAACAGCACTTGCATTTCCCTGATGTTGCAAAGGAGTGGAAGGTCACTCCGTATGTGCCATATACCCAGCAGACACCTGTACAACTGAACAGATGACTACTTTTATACAGAACCACTGTTTTCTACCTGATGTGAAATTATCCTCTATCAATAATATATAAAAATAAATATTGATAAAAATAATATTTACTGTACATGTCTACTGTGTATTTTGTCAGCAAGTATATCTGTCCAAAGCTCTATAGTACTAATGAGATGATAAGTAGCTAGTATTGCAGTTCCGTAAGTAGTTGGGGACAGATTTTAGTATGATTATCCTATATTATATGTCTAATATCCACTTATTAGTGAGTATATACCAAATATGTACACTTAAAGAAGCTAAGCAAGAAGGAGACTCTGGGTAAGATGCTCAGTCCTCATTCAGAAAGGAGAAAACAGGGAACCGGACAGGAGCCTACCACAGCGGCCTCTGAAAGATTCTACCCAGTAGGGTATTGAAACAGATGCTGAGACTCATAAACAAACTTAGGGCAGCGTGCAGGGAATCTTATGAAAGAAGGAGGAGATAGAAAGACTGGAGGGGACAGGAGCTCTACAAGGAGAACAACAGAACCAAAAACCTGGGCACAGGGGTCTTTTCTGAGACTGATACTCCATGCATGGTCCTTGGTTGGAGTATCAGAACCTAGAACTCCTGCACAGATGTAGCCTATGGTAGTTCAGTGTCCAAGAGGGTGCCCTAGTAAGGGGAACAGGGGCTGTCTCTGACATGAACTCGATGGCAGGCTCTTTGATCACCTCCCCCTGAGGGGACCAGCCTTACCAGGTCACAGAGGAAGAAAATGCAGCTAGTCCTGATGAAACCTGATAAGCTAGGGTCAGATGGAAAAGGAGGAGGTCCTCTCCTATTAGTGGACTTGGGGAAGGGCATGGGAGGAGAAAAGAGAGGGAGGACGGGATTGGGAGGGGGTAAGGGAAGGGGCTACAGATGGGATACAAAGTAAATAAATTGTAATAAGCAAAAAAAAATAAATTTACAAAAGTAGTTGAGTACATATTTGGTTATTCTACATACTAAGAGTTTTTCAGAAGTCTCAAAGGACCTAGTCTGTATACTAGGTCATAAATGTCTAATAAACTTTGGAAAATTCTAGAAAATCTGAGGAGACAGACAGATGGTTATACAAGTGTGAGCACCTGAGTTCAAGTTGCTAGAACTCATGTAAAGCTGCGCTTGAGAGAGTGCATGTCTGTAATCCCCGTGTGCCTGTGCAAGATGAGAAGCAGAGACTAGGGAGTCCCAGGAGGCCTGAAGGCTGTTGGCAGCAGTAAACAATATAGTAACTCTATCTCAACAAGATGGAAGATGAGCATCAACACCTGACACTGCCCTCTGACCTTCACACATGACCATACAACACATGTATATGAAACACTGTAACATTTCTGAGTTGTATAAAGAGTGAACTTCAGTTTTACACAGAATGATATGTTCATTCATTAATGAAACACTGAAAAAATAAAAAGAAAATCTATACAAGTGAAAAGGAAATATAGAATGAAAGCATTCTTGAGTGGTAGAAAGGGGATAACTGTAAAATATACTTGTTTTATGTGTCACACTCATTAGCAGGGTAGCATAAACTGGATTTCTCTGCTCTAACAAAATATAACAATTTTCTTTTACAGACTTCGGAGAATTAATCGAAATGATTTCTAGTAGTATATACTATTCCTAATCATGTTGCATTGCCCTCTTCAGTAATAATAGCTTAAAATCACTTTTGGAATCATATAGCCCATAAAACCTGACATATTAAAAGTTAGATGTGTTATTTGAAGAATGAAATCATAAAAGTCCAATCCTACTGCAAACTAGCATGTATTATTTTAAAACATTTTGACTTATTTATTCTATTTTATGTTCATGAGTATTTTGTCTGCATGTGTTCATATGTACATGTTCACTTGCATACCTGTGGAGGTCAGAAGTGGGTGTTCAATTCTCTGGACCTGGAATTATTGGAGTTGCTGTGAGCCACCATGCAAGTACTGGGAACTAAACACAATCCTCTGTGAGAGTAACAAGTTTCTTAACTGCTGAGCCATTTCTCCAGGCCCAAGTACTGCTTTGAAAACAAAGCATAGAGACCTAGTAGTTGAGCTGGGGTCTTTCATTAGAAAGAACTGTGCAAGCGGTAGTCTTGTCTTTGAAGGATCATCAACCTGTCATAGCATAATGCTACTACTGCTCAATTTCCTGAGGTAAGCTACGGTAGATAAGTCAGTAGAAAGACGATACACACAGAGTAACTAAGGCTGCTCTAAGAAGTGTATCCTCAGCTTCCTAAAGAATAACAATAGGTTGCCCATAAGTCTCAGTATCTACATTGATAGTCTGCAGGGCAGAGCTTTTCAAAGGTCCTCTGTATCAGGCTCCTGACTTGTTCCCTCTTTTCTTCTTCTTCTGATGTCCAGCCTCTTTGCCTTTCTGGGTAGAAATTGAGCATTTTAGCAAGAATCCTCCCTCTTGATTAGTTTCTTTAGGTGTACAGATTTTAGTAGGTTTATCCTATATTATATGTCTATATGAGTGAGTATATACCGTGTGCATCCCTCTGCTGCTGGGATAGATCACTCAGGATGATCTTTTCCAGATCCCACCATTTACCTGCAAATTTCATAATTTGGGCAGGGTGCAGGGAATCTTAGGAAAGAAGTGGGAAACAGTAAGATCTGGAGAGGACAGGAACTCCATAAGGAGAGCAACAGAACCAAAAAATCTGAGCACAGGGGTCTTTCCCGAGACTGCTATTCCAACCAAGAACTATGCATGGAGATAACCTAAGACCCCTGAACAGATGTAGCCCATGGCAGTTCAGTATCCAAGTGGGTTCCATTGTGATAGGAACAGGGACTGTCTCTGACATGAACTGATTGGCCTGCTCTTTAATTACCTCCCCCTGAGGGGGAAGCAGCATTACCAGGCCACAGAAGAGGACAAGGCAGCTACTCCTGATGAGACCTAATTGACTAGGATCAGAAGGAAGGAAAAGAAGTCTTGCCCTATCAGTGGACTTGGGGAGGGGCATGCATGCAGAGGGTGGAGGAAGGGAGGGAATCACGGTGGGGGGGATACAAAGTGAGTAAAGTGTAATTAATAAAGAAAAATAAAATAAAAAAAATAAAAAAAGAATAACAAAAGATGACACTAAACAGCCAACAGTGAATTGTAATTACCAAGACAATCCGTTACATTAGTCATTTTCTGATGAATACCTATTTAATTAAAAATGTGGACTAAGTTGACTTATTGACCACACATAATAATGCAGACCAAATTTAAGACAAACAAACAACAACAACAAAACTTACTCTAGTTGTTGCAATACATCTCACTGGAGATCTAAATTCTTCTTCCATCTTGGTCAAGGCAATGATGGTTTCTGCAATAGCATTTTTTGTCACTCGGGACCAAGCTTCTGACAGGTGACCCTATTGAGCAGGACAGAATAGCTTATCAAGTAACCAGAATTGTGTCACCATAGCAAACTCTTTTCTCTAAATAATACCTCTAAAAAGAGAATATTTATAGCAAGACCATAGGCTTTTAGAGAAGAGCACAAACTCAAAACCCTTCACAATGTTATAAAAAAATTCTGTTGTTAATCTCTATTTTGATGATTGTAAAGGAAATAGAAATTTAAAGCCTCAATATTGTTTTTCTGTAGTGCTCAAGGAAGAATATTTTCTTTCATATTTGGATAAAAAAAAAAGGTACCACAAGGAAAGCAACAGAACCAGAAAATTTGAACACAGGGAACTTCCCAAAGACTCATACTCCAACCAACAACTATTCATGGAGATAACCTAGAACCCCTGCACAGATGTAGCACATGACAGTTCAGTGTCCAAGTGGGTTACATAGTAATGGGAAGAGGGACTGCCTCTGACATAATCTGATTGGCCTGTTCTTTGATCACCTTCCCCTGAGGGGGGAGCAGCCTTACCAGGCCACAGAAGATGACAATGCAGCCATTCCTGATGTGATCTGATAGACTAAGATCAGAAGGAAGGAGAGGAGGACCTCCCCTATCAGTGGACTTGGGGAGGGGCATTCGTGAAGAAAGGGGAGGGAGGGTGGGATCGGGGAGGGAGGAGGGAGAGGCTTATGGGGGGGATACAAAGTGAATAAAGTGTAATTAATAAAAAAAATTAAAAAAAAGTATGAAAGTAAAATTGTAAAGGCTGATTCTAGGAAAAAAAAAGAAAAGGTACAAATAAGGTTTCTATGCTTGGGAAGTTCTGGCTGTAAAAACCTTGATATTTAACACAATACATATATACCTAAATTACTAAATTAATTGCTTTATATGGATTTCTAGAATCTAAGAGCACACATATGTTCAATCTACAAATCTTTTTATTTTCACTATATTTCTTTCTCCTCAGTGCTAGGAATCCAACCCAGAACCTTGAAGACAGCTAAGCAGATTGTTTTTGTTGCTGCTATTCATTTTGAGGGCTGGAAGATGGCTTGATAGTTATGAGTCAAGGACCTGGAGTTTGAATCTCAAAACTCATGCCAGGCAGCTCATCGCCTGTAGCTCTAGCTTCAGGAGAGTCACCATCTTATTCTGGTCTCTGCAGGGCACCGCACTTCTGTGTACAGTCCTCCTAGCCCATATACAAACACTTAAAATATTTTTAAAAATTTACTTATTTTTATATGAATGAATGTTTGCTTGAATGTATTTATGCATACTGTGTGAGTGCCTGGTGCCTTTGGAGGCCAGTAGGGAATGTTGGATACCTTAGAGCTGGAATGATAGACAGTTGTGAGCCATCGTATAGGCATTAGGACCTGAACCCAGGTCCTCCGTAAGAGCAGCCAGTGCTCTCAACTGCTGAGCCATCTTTTCCAGCTATATAGATATTTAGTGAGCACCAATAGCTTATTACAGAATTCAGGTGTTCAAAGCATTCTTCTTAGGCATTTTAATTCAAAGAACTTCCTGGAGAATACCTATTTGCCATGAAGCCTAGGGAAATGTCAATAGTTAAGGAAAACCCAGAACTTCAACTTTTCCCCAGAATCTCATTCCACTTCTCATACAACGTGCAGTCAATGGGCAACTGGTGCATCCCCTTAAAAATGCCTTCCATTCCCTATGTCTCTTTCTCAGGCTGTCTCCTAAAGACAGGGCAATTTGAGCAAAGCGACCTCACAGAGCCACGCACTGAGTAGAGTAACCCCGTGTCCTGTACATCCCATATTTTCCCAATACCTTAAGATAGTGGTACAGGCTATAAGTCAGGAATTTAAAGGGTTAAAATACAGAACTGATGAGGATAAGAAACTTCTAGGAATCTTTTTTTAATTACTTATTTTTATTTTATTTTATTTTCAATATAGGTTCTCTCTTAGTTCAGAAAGAACACATTTTGTTTTAAGGTCCTGGAAAACTTAACTAAATATCAGGTAAATTAACTGGGAATTTGAAATGAATACACTTTAGTGACAAATTTATCATCTATTGATAAGACTGATGGTACAGTAGTGAACATCCTAAATCTAGGCTTTAAATAAAACTTTAAACACTAGTGTACTTTTATTTATTTATCAGAGTAGGTTGTTTCAGCTGACTCTGGCTTAACTCACTGCAGTTGTAGTGAAGACCAAGGAGACTTACTGCAGCCATGTCCTTAATAAGCTTAATGATGATCTCTGAGATCTGAGTAGGAGTTGAGCCTTTCATCCACCAGTGACTTTCACCTCGTCGGAGGTAACTACAAGGAAAACAACATTATTTCAGCACAGAGCATCCTAGTTGTTTAGAGGACTGAATCAATTAGAATGTTTTTTTTTTTTTAATTTTTAGTATACTTTTATTCATTTATTTTTGCATCTATACGTATGTGTAACAGTCCCATGGTATTCAGGAGGACAGACAAGAACTTTCAGAACTGGTTTTGTTTTTCCACTATGTGGGTCAAGGGGATTGCACTCAGGCCATGAGGCTTGGTTGTAGGTACTTTTACCTACTGGGCCATCAAACTAGCCCAAGCAAGGTCTTGCTATGCAACCTAGGCTGGCCATTAACTTAATACTCTTCCTCATTTACGTGATTGCTGGAATTACAGGCGTGCTATCAAATTAGGACATTTTATTTTGTTACTTCACTCATGTTATTATTTTTATGTGTGTGCTTGCATGACTGTATATGCACCCAGGCTTGCAAGACGCCCACAGAATCCAGAAGGGGGTGTGTAATCCCTTGGAATTGGAGTTACAAACACCATATGTGTTGTGGGAAGAGAACCCTGATCCTCTGTAAAAGCAGAAACAAACAAAACAAAACAAACAACAAAAACCAACCACTGTTAATCTCTAAGTCATCTCTGCAGGCCACAACTGAAATATGAAAAACATTAACCTGAGTCTCCACAATCTCAAAAGAACAGCTGTTCTTATTTATACTTCCTTCCGACGTTTTTGTTTATACAGTATATCTAGATCACCGCTATTCAATGCTCAGCCCATGGCCATAGACTTTCCAGTGAACATGGAGGCATGAAAGATCATCTGCCTGACTATAAAGGAACTGTACAACAGTGAGCACACTGACTTTTTGTTCCTGTTAGCTTTCTGATTTTAGCTGCTTATTGCCATGGGTTGGCTATGTAATTTACATTATTCCATCATCTCTCTAATTTTCTACTATTACATATAAGTCCAGAACATCCTGGCACATATACCTTTGTGCATGTATATGGAACTTTAAGAAGGAGAACTGGGGGGACAAAGGGTAAGAATATTTAAAATACACTGAGGCATCAGCAGCTTGCACACGGAATTCCCATTAGGTGGAAATGCTTGGGGATGGAGAGCTGGCTAAGTGTTTAAAAGCGTCTGCTGCACTTTCAGAGGATCCAGGTTCGGTTTCCAGCGTCAGTACAGCATCATACAACTCTAACTCCAGTTCCAGGGCAGCCAGTGTTCTCTTCTAGCTTTCATGGGCACTGCACACTTGTAGTCAAGCACATACATGCAAGCAAAGCACTCACACATCAAATGAAAATAAATAAAATCTTTAAAAAAAGAAAATATCTGTTCTCTCATAATGTTCTTAAGCACTATACATATTTTTCTATTTAAAAGTATTTATTTTCCACATGAATGCATGTGTGATGTGTGTACATGTTCATGTTTGTTGTTGGGTGTGGACGCAGGCGTGTGTGTGGAAGCACACGTGGGCCCGATCCTGACACTGGGCGCCTCCCCTATCAGCCCTCCCTTGTATCAAGGTGGGGTCTCTTACTGAACCTGGAGCTCATCACTTAGCTGCCTACTCTGGCTGGCCCCCTTGTTCAGGGAGGTCTCTGCCTCGGCCTCCTACCTTGGAATAACAGGTAGGGTCCACATCCGACTGGCCTTTAAAGTGAGTTCTGGTGGCTGAGCGTGGGCAGCCTCATGCTCCTGCTGCAAGTGCCTCACTGGCTGAGCAATCTCCTTAGCCTGTAGTTTTTTTAATCTCAATCTCCCTGGTTCACTGAAACATTTCACTTTTCCTGTGTCACTTTATAAACATTATTTATGGCCAATAGTCTATTATGTAACTTTAGATATTTTTCAAGTAGTTCTTTCAATTTAGAAAATTTTAATAGTATATATGCAACTTGATTCACTGTTAAGTATCAAACCTGTTATTCTTTTCCAATATAGCTTTTAGTATTCATGTTTTGTAAACTTAAGATTAGAAAAACATTCTTCTATAATATGTCTTAGTAAAGTATTAAAACAATTATTAAGTATTAAATGATATGAAGTTTAGCTCCTCATTATTATTTATTTGTTTTTATTGTGAAAAATATTAACATAAGCCTGAAATTTTCTTTTTACAATAAGGGAGTGATATTCATTCTTTTTCAACACAGATACACAAATACCAAATGTTACATATGAAGTTTACTTTCTATATTCTATGATATTCCTTTTTTAAACATTTAACAATTTTATTCCTTGCTTCCTTCCATTCTTTTCTCTGTGTAGTCTTGGGTGTCCTGGAACTTGCTCTGTAGACCAGGCTGCCCTCAAAGTCAGAGCTCTGCCTGCCCCAGCCTCCCAAGTGCTGGGATTAAAGGTGTGTGCCACCACAGCTCAGCTAATTTAGTAATTTTAAATAATTAAAAAAATATATTATTAGTATGTGAGTGTATGAATGTATTCTAGAAATGTGTGGAGATGCACACCACAATGTGTGTGTAAGAGGACATCTTCACTGAATCTGTTTTTTCCTTCCACCTTTAAGGGGATGTAACACAGGCTGCCAATCTTGTATGGGGGGTGTCTTGCTAGCTCTGACATTCCTTTTACACATACAGACAATAGCTCATACATGTTATTTAGTGAGTGAGCCAAGAGGTAAAATTTGTGATGTTTCAAGCTTTTGATACTTAAACAGAAAGACTGACAAACCTGGAGTTGAAAATCATTGGCAAGGTGACTGTTGTAACTCCTTTGCCCACAGTGGTACCAGCTGTCCCAGTGATGGTGGTCCCTTTGGCTTTGAGCTGGACAGTGAGCGCCTTGGCAATGCATCCCAGAAACATGTCCAAGATACCCAGCTTATTCCAGTCTCCTTTCTCAGTAGAGTGAATGATGTCGCTGATGTCAGCGGGGGGCAGAGATTTCACTCCTATGATACTGGCCAGACGATTGGGGGTCACTTCAGGCAAAACTCGTCTTAGTAAGGAGGTCACCTGATAAGAAGATTGAAAAAGTACATCTAAACACTATTGCTTTACAGTTATCATTAAAATGTGCTTAGTTCCTATTCTGTAGCTTTAAAATCTACGGGAAGAACAGAAATATAATTTAATACTTTTAATAATTTATAGTTTTACTTTTGAGAAAGAATATAATTTAAGCATTTTCAGTGTGGTATTCACCACCCAATAAATGATACAATATATCTCTAGTAAGAAGTCAGTCAATACTCAGAGTACTATTACTAGTTAACTGGAACCAAATCTTTGGCAATAAAAACATTAATTTAAAATTTTGATCCAAGCAAAACATAAGGTCATAAAATGAAGCTCTAAAGTCTTCTGATTTTTAAGTTTTTTAAAAACAGAAGTAAGTGGCCTGATGGTCACCTGTCTCTGGACCCTCGGAGAAGCTGTGTGGAGCAGGGAAAAAAGGTCTTGAAGCAGAGTCAGCTGCTGAGCCAGGTACTGCCTGCCAACATTGGAGCCACTCAGTGCTAAGACCATGGAGAGCAGCTCAAAGCAGTAAGCATCTGAGGAGGCGTCTTCATCACTGGGCTGAGAATTGGCATTCTCCTTGCTGGAAATGGCATGTTCCCACTCTTCACGAACTCTTGTGGCTTCCATGCGAATAGCTTGGACGATATGAGCACATACCTATATGAAGGAAACAGAAAATACAACATTTTACTTATAGATCTTTTTTATTACTATGACTAGAATAACCAAGAAATGGAAAGATGCTTGTTAATGCCTGACTTAATGCCTTTTTGCCAGTACATTCTCCATTAAATTATTTTCTTAACTCATCTTAAAAAGAATGGAACAAACTAGGGGAAATAATGACACAAATCTCAATAATTAAATCACCAGATATAGTCAAATTAATGAAGTAGAAAAAGAAAATATAAATATATTTATGTTCCTTTTTTCTTTCTAAAAAAATTAATGTTATAGGCAGGGTATGAAAACCCAGTATTTTCATATCCATATGCTAACTAAGCTAGCATTAAATTCAAGTCCTCCTTCCTTTATCTTCCACATAGCTGACATTACAATATGGGCCTTTGTGCTTGTTTTCATCTTCTGAAGTGCTGTTTTTATTTTATCTAGCACATTTGTATGTGAAGGATCTAGACTTACTCCACTATCTACTTATGTTTGAACTATATATTTAGCATTACTAACTGTTTAGCACTCCCTCCTGATGGAAAAACATGAGACAAAAAAAGGAATATAATAAAATGCAAATGTTCTTTGTTTGTTATAGCTGAAATCCCCAAATAACCAAACAAAGACAACTTAACAGCTACTAACTAACCTGCTTTTGTAAGTTAGTCAGTTTACTCCTGCTGAATATGATTCCAACCATATGTTCTTTCAGGTCAGCATCGGATGTTGCCTTTACATACAAAAGTAAAAGTAAGAAAGAAGAGTCTTTAGAGAAAACTTGCATATTTGACTTTTTAGAGTGCCTTGAGGAATAACTAAGTAGGTACATTGAAATGCATTTATTTTAAATTGAGGCTTATTACACTAAGACAAAGCATAACATTTGAGAAATGCATTTTAACAAAGTGATTATAAAATGAACAAAATTTGATGGAAGGAAGGTCTTAGCTCTGTCCTTTTATAAAAATAAAAAGGGAAAAAACAAAATCAAAGCAAATATATGGAAAGAAATAATAAAGTTATAGATGAAATCTATAACTTAAAAGGAGGTAGCACTAAAACTAAAAGCTATTTTCTTAAAAACCCAGAACTCAATCTGCACCATCCAAGAAGAGCATGAATACATAAATAGCCACAAGAAATAAAAGAGGTTTCACTATAGATTTTACAGATACTAGAGATAATATTATATTATAAATAATTTATGCCAGCAAGTTCAATAACCAAAACAGATTAATTAATAGAATGATCAAGGCTTACTCAAGAAGAAATTATTAGGTTAAATAGCCTTGAACTTATTAAAGCCAGCAAATTTCTGCAAGGTAGCCTTTGGCCAGCTATGAATTAGATTATATACAGCTTTGTTCCAGACAGTTATTTTCATCCTAGTTGTGTTTATATTTTTCCTTGTTTGCTTTTTATTTTCAAACAAACCTATATTGACATATATGCCATTTATCTCTTAAACTGAGCAGTCTTTTTTTTTTTTTTTTTCATGTTTGTAGTAGCTTTGTTAGTAATAGCCAGAATCTGGAAACAACTACTGTGTCTTTTAAATTCAACACCAAAATGAACATGGTTAGAGATACAGTTCCAAAGATGATATCCCACCATGGAAGTATTTAGGATTCACTCCTCTCTAATATTTCTGACATCCTGTGGCAAAAGAATTTCTACCCTGTTTGTCACATCATATTGTTCCAGCAAATATGCCACTCTGAGTGAAGCAAAGATGCTTTATTTCAAATGGTGCTCTACCCAGCTTCAATAAGTGCTAGAGGGCTCTCTCTCAATCCGTCACAGCAAGTCTAGTCAACAGCTAACACTTTTTTTTCTTTATTAATTACACTTTATTCACTTTGTATCCCCTGTGGTTCCCTCCCTCCTCCCGTCCCAATCCCTCCCTTCCTCCACCCTCTGCATGCATGCCCCTCCCCAAGTCCGCTGATAGGGGAGGTCTTCTTTTCCTTCATTCTGATCCTAGGCAATCAGGTCTCATCAGGAGTGGCTGCGTTGTCTTCTTCTGTGGCCTGGTAATGCTGCTTCCCCCTCAGGGGGTTCGGTATATTCACACATATGTGCACCTATCTCCCGAGTTAACTGGAGCTTTTTTTTTTTTTTAAATCATCTCCAAAAAGATAGGTGCAATGTATCTATCATCTTCTATTATTATTACTATTACTATTATTATTATTAAAAAAACAAACTACCTATACACCAATAATGCACTGATTAAATGTTGATTATTCTGCTTAATGACAGTTAAGCAAGTAACAGAAGAGAAATACATAAGAATTGTCCATTGTGATGTAAGTGCTTAGCAGACTAGGGAGAGTAGAAAACACCCTCAATCTGATTGACAGCATCTGCAAAATAACCTTCCAATAACATCACATTTTCTTTTAGGATGCAGAACAAGGCAAGCTGCCTGCTCTGCAGCTCTGCTCTGTGTGGCTCTGCACCTCTTCACCAACAGCAATTCAAGAGCTTGATCTTTCCTCTTACGGGCAATGTTTTCATTCAGAAAAAAAAAAAATTGTAAAGTAACCCTTTTAGACAAAAGTCATAAAGCATTAAAGAATGGTTACTTCAGTAAAAATTTACGGCACACATATGTAACAATACTAAGCTGAATTTAAGTACAAATTAGATATGTATGTGCTCTTTGAGAAGCTTTGATTCAGTGGTAGAGATAAGATGTATGTATAGATAAACATAAGATAAATTAAGCAAGAGGCAGAGTAAAAACTGTTTCCTATTTGGGGAAGTTGTAAAGAAGTTCTCTCCTATTTTTCTATTTTTGAGCTAGAGCATGGTGGGAAAATGCAATGGAGGAGCCAGAAGGTAACCTACTGGCAGAGTGTGGGACCCTCATGACTCCAACAGCAATCAGCAAGCACCTCACAGAGCAGCTTCTATAGATGAAAAAAAATCCCAGCTGGAGAGGTGAGTTACTTTCAGGTCATTCCTTTATCTTCTTTCTTTTTTTCAATTTATTTATTTATGTATATAAATGCTCTATGTGCATACACACCCACATGCCAGAAGAGGGCATCATATCTCAATAGAGATGGTTATGAGCCACAATGTGGTTGCTGGGAATTGAATTCAGGACCTCTGGAAGAGCAGCCAAGTGCTCTTAACTGCCATGCCATTTCTCTAGCCCCCTTTACCTTCTTGCTAATGCAAGTTAAAAACAAAAAACAAAACAAAACAAAACAAAAACAATACTACATATAAATAACTGTCTATACCCACTAAGATGTAAAAGAACCCAAGAATTAGTTGTCTTAGCAAAAGAAAATGAAAATAAGAAATAAACTTTTAGGCTACAAATAAATACATTGTATACTTTTTCCTCTCCTTCAGGTGATGACAAGAGTGCTTTTTCCTCTTGCTCTGGTGTAGGTTCAGCATCTCCAGAGATGAGCTTTCCAAACACCTACAAAGAAAGTGGGCAGTGAGAAGGAGTTAATGATATCTATCTTCCCAGAAAAGCTGGAAGACTAATTCTGAAGGGTTTTAATTAATTGCTTATTTAGAGGCAGGGTATAACTAGCGCAGGCTGTCCTGGACCTCATAATGTAGCCCAGGTTGTCCTTAAGTTTGTGGCAACCCTTTTGTCTTGGCCTCTAGGGTGCCAGGACAATAGGTGTCAGCCACCACACTGAGCCTGATTCTTAAGAGTCCCTTCTAATACAGTATCCCTTTACATTGCACTGTTACTACTTTTCTGAAACTACAAATTCAACATTAGATAGTGGAGATGGACTTTAAAAAAGGCGAAAATGGGCTATATTTGAAACTAGAAAATTCTAATAAAGTATTTGTCACACTCTGAAGATGTTTGTCAGCTTCCCTGTAAGCACACTCACTTGAGATGTGATGAGTCTGAATACGCGAAGTGTCTCCGCCTCACAGTTCCTTTGCTGAGCCACACTGGCTGAGATCTGGCCAGCTATTTTTGTGCTTTCACCATCTTTCCAACCCAGGACTTTTACTTGTCGAACTCTTAATGTATTTTCTGGGCCCTTTAATTCAATTTTGATGATGTGATTGTCCCCTCCTGGGAGTTCACTTGTTACCCAGCCAATATGCCTGGAATCCAAATCGACCTGGTTGAGCAGAAAAAGGACAGGGATCTGATAGAGCAGAACCACTTTATCACTGCCTTGGGCCTAGCAACAGTCACAGCAAGCTCAAATAACAAACAATGGCACACATAGTAAAGATTATCAGGTTATTCCCATTATCTTATTTAAGTTTTGTGAGGACAAGTAGTATTATTTACAGGAGCTAGAACAAAGAAGAAAGTGAAGTTAAGTCAGGTTGAGAGAGTCTTGAGAGGTGATGGAGCTGAGAATTAATATAGGCCTGACTAAAATATGGTTTCCCTGTACAAATTATGTGGGCAAAACTATTACAAAGAGTTTACCTGATTCATCTATACGGACTCTCAGTAGAAACAACATAAGCCAAGAGGCTATGCTTTAATGCTTTATGCATCCTTACATTACACCACAAAAAAAGGGTGTTTTCATTTTGCTGATATTTCACATGTGTGTATGCCTTTTATCAAGGACTGAAGGTCAATACACAGTGAAATGGGTTTTGACATTACTCTTTCAATGAAATTAAAATTACACTCACTGTATTTGATAATCAAGAAGGAACCTGGATACTTCTACATGATTTATTTAAGACATTTGTTAACTCAATGGCTAAGGCCAATACTTCCAAAAAGAGAAATTAACTGTGGAAAAAAAAACCCCATTTCTTTAGAATAATTTTCTTAGATTCTTTAGTATTTAAATATTTTTCATCTTAAGTCTCAATATGATTTGAGAAAAGAAAAACAATCAAAAAAGCTTCTTAACTTTTGCATTATAAAATGAACCTATGGAGGGGACAGGAGCTCCACAAGGAGGGCAACAGAACCAAAATATCTGTGCACAGGGGTCTTTTCTGAAACTGATACTCCAACCAAGGACCATGCATGGAGATAACCCCTGCACAGATGTAGCCCATGGCAGCTCAGTGTCCAAGTGGGTTCCATAATAATGGGAACAGGGACTGTCTCTGACATGAACTCAATGGCTGGCTCTTTGATCACCTCCTCCTGAGGAGGGAGCATCCTTACCAGTCCACAGAAGAAGACAATACAGCCAGTCCTGATGAGACCTGATTAGCTAGGGTCAGATGGAAGGGGAGGAGGACCTTCCCTATCAGTGGACTGGGGGAGGGGCATGAGAAAAGAAGAGGGAGGGTAGGAGTTTGAGGGGATGAGGGAGGGGGCTACAGCTAGGATACAAAGTGAATAAACTGTAATTAATAAAATAATAAATAAATTTAAAAAAAGAGTTAAAAAAACCTAGATGAAAAGCTCCAGCAAGGTTTCAGTTATGTAAGTTCCTGAGTTTGTGCATAATCTCAGACCTATGCCCAGATATACTTCACTTGTTTCTAGAATTGTTTTGCCAACTGACTTTCAACGTAGACACAGCTGCTGAGTTATAAGCCATAGTTTTATTTTATTCATTTTTGTTTAGGCTAATAACCACTTTTAACTTAAATGTTGGTAAATGAAGTTGCTGACTGTCAATCAGATCTGTAATGAACTTAAAGGCACTCAAAGTCTTTGTAGAACAATGAGAGGCTGCAGACTGTAGAAGGCTCATGACTGAGGACATTTAAAGAGATCATTGTGAGCTATCTAGCTAGCACTGGGATACTGGCTCTTAGTCTATAGACTAGCTGTAAATTTACTGTTTTGTGAATAAATGATTTTTTGGTAGTATGTCAAAACCAAAACTCAACAGTGAAAGCTAAGAAAAAAAGAAAAAAAGACAACTTTTTAATTACCTGCTTTATTCTGCACAAATCTTCTACCGCTTTACCAGTTAAGAAGGTCATCGAGGTAACTTTATTCTATAACAGAAATTCAAAATAGTTATACTATGTTTCTTCTCAGAACATGTACAAGAATGTATTAGAACCTTCTTATTGCTTCTACTTGTGTTATCAGTCCTAACAGACCCTACACCATTTATCCAATTAACCACAGTGCCTACAATTCCACTCATCTCTTTCTCCCAGAGTCTTTAAATTTCAGCCATTATGTGCTTTCTCAGTTTGACATTCCTGGCTTTAACCAAATTCTAAACATTCAAATTCTGAATCTTCATTTTAGTGTCTATCAATTCTGCTTGCCACATTCTCCGCTTTCGGAGCACATGAAAGGAAGGCTCTTTAACTAACAGATGCCCGTGGGTGTCATGACTACTTTACAGCTTTGGAGGACATCTTAGTAAGCTGTACTCTATTCCTTTAAAGCACTCAGCAAACTAGGGAAGGCAACACTCACACAGGAAACAAATACCCAACAGTACTAGTGCTGTGTCTCAGCACAGGAGGACTGTTACCCTGGCACTAGATTGAGTAGTTTTATGCTAGGTACATATAAAAAAAATACTTACATTAATTCCTCTTGAGCTACTTATTATGAATCGTATACACCAGTGCAACTAAAACAACAAATGCTGTGGCTAAGGCTCACTGGTGGGTAGTTTGGGAGACAAAGAGATGTATTTGCTCAAGGATGTCTCTTAAAAGGTAAGCAGATGCTGCTTGAAGTTTTTTTTTTGTTTTTTTTTACAATAAATATTGTTATAAAATATCTCTACTTTATAAATACAGAGATTCAATTTAATTGTAATAATCATTGTGATGGGAAGTATGTCCTGGTGTAAAATGTACTAAGTCAAAGGTAAGTTTGTACTGAGCAGTAAAACCTAGCAAGGAATGTTTTGACTTTTTTTGTAAGATAAACTATTTGTACCCATTGGAAATTCCTGTTTCTAAAGAAGAAATAAGCTTATGATCTGTTAGCTTAAGTTAGCTTTAGTTAAGCCCTCCTTTCTGATTTAGCACCAGGGAAACATTGAATGTGCATGAATGCACAGGAGCTGAGGCTTGGTGTGGGTGGAAGATTATTTTACTTGGCTTGTAGAGGGAACTGATGTGGTTAGCTATACATCTAGGTTATTTGAGACAAAAGAATATACAAATGGATGGGTGAGCTCAGCAATGAATGGTTCATGAGAATCTACTAAAACCATCTGCCAGAAAGCTTCATTTACTCTGAAGCAAAAATTCAAAGCAGTGTCCTTCCCAAGACAAAGGACAGAAGAAGCAGTCTGGCAGCTGATGCTATTTTCTGGCTCAAGTAAATAGGATTCTTGTCTTTTGCTCAGGGCCCTTTATGGAAGAATGCTTTAATTCAGTTGAAACATTCTATTAGATAGATTAGGCTAGGAAGACCATAAATCATGAATATTTAAATTAGTTTAGGAAATGCCCACCTTCATCTAACTCTAAGGACTGAGGGGTTGAAGCAGAAATGGAAACCAATTATATTGTGGACCAAAGTATATTAGGTACACTAGAGTGCTACAAACAAACAAACCGACCCAAACAAAACACTGAACAAACTCAGTAGAGGAAATAGAGTAATTTTTATAGAGTAATTATAATTATAAAAATTACAATTTTTTTTAGGAGACATAGGAGTTATTATCCAAAGAGGGTTTCTGGGCTGAGTCTTGCGACCATAGGAATACATGTAAAGGAAATTCCTGGCCAAAGGAACTGCTTAAACAGGGACATAGAAGTAGAAAATACCAGTGTAGATTTTAATTTTGTTCAGTTGTAGCCATGGCATATTTGTGATGAGACCTCTATTTAGAATTTATGGTCCATAGTGTTTCCAGTCATATAAATCTGTTCTTAGATTATTTGAAGATTATAAAGTTGTTTGGTTGTAGAAGTCCCCCAAGATAAACCTCTTTTGTAAACTCAGAAATGAGGATGTGTATGTAGTTTAAAAGAACTAATGAGCCAAAAATGAAGTTCCGTTTCTTACCCCAAGATCCCGGGAATTGTCCACGTGAACAGATACATAACGGGCATTAATTCCTTTTACACAGTTGATAGTGATGTTTTTAGTTTTGTTTTTATCTTCATCTCCTGATTCCCAAAAGGTTTCTGTGGAGCCATCTGTCAAACTGCCAATCATAGCAGGTCGGCTTGATGTTTTTATGTCAACAATGCTGGTCAGGTCCTTTAAGCACATCACTATGCATAACTCCTGGCAGAAAGAAAAGTAAAACATCCATAGCATTAGAAATGAAATCTTTTATGATGAAAAAAACAAACAAGCATTCGATAGTAAATAATCAAACTGTTTATGAATCATTTACAGCTTTTCTTTTGTTCCATTTCCCACTGTTGACCACTAGAACAGACACGTAAGTAAGTGACTAACCTGGCTCATGGCTTCAAAGCCCGACTGTATACTGACACTAAAGCTCTCCTCACTGTCTCCATCGTCTGACTTTGACAAAATATTGTTAATATGATGGAAGACATTGCTCTGATGGAGGAACTGGTGGTCAGACTGCTTGAACTTGAGGCTCCAGCATCTAAAAGAATAAACAGTAACCAAAGGAATTATTTTCTAGGACTATCTAAGAATTCTCAGAGAAGCTACTCTACTTTGCAGTAAATATATCAAGAGAAATGTAAATGCTTATGCAAAGGAAAACATTGAAAAATTTCAGAGAATAAAAGCATGGTTACACTTTTTGATTTGTTTTGAGAAAAAAGGGTAATTTAACAATGTAAGATCTAAAGAAAATCTACCTAAGTATAGAAAATAAAAGGAGCTATTGAGGTCAAGGCCACACAAGCAAAAATGAATCCACTGAGAAGATGAGCATGATACCAACTGTAACAGCTTTGCAAATTTATCTGTGTGTTAATTCTGTCATGATTTATTGGGGTATAACATTTCTTGTACTTCAAAAATCCTATGAGGATGACAAAAAAAAATATCTGTTTTCTACTGGCCTTATCATTAGGGACATTTGAAGATTTGCATCTGCTTGTTACATAAATCATGAAGGATTTAGTTATGCTTATAGTCCACTGAATCAATCTAAAAACGCAGTTCATAATGTAACACAAGGCCAAATTCTTAACACATCCTAAATTAAGATCATGTGATATCACTTAAGGTAGCTTTAAATAGGATGCATATCACTAGAATCTAGAAGCTGCTTTCAAGCCCCCTTCCCAGCTTTGTTTTGGTTTCTGAGATTTCATTTTCATTTTCTTTACCAGTCACAGTGAAATAAAAGATGGAAAGGTGAACAAGATGATTATGATAACTATTTGGGGCACTAAGAAGGGCAAACAGATACCAGTTAGAAAGAAAAAGGTTACACCTTGGAAAAGAAAGAGGAGTCATTATTTCCACAATTTAGAGATTCTTTGCATTTTGCCATTTAAGGTCTTTTTTTTTTTTTTTAGTATCTTGCATATACCATAAAATCTTTTTTCCTATTAGAATACTTTCGTGAAGAATTACCGTAAGGCCATTTGCTGCAATGAACTGCCACTGGGGAGGGACATCATCAGATCTGAGATGGTCTGCAGTAACCGGTGGAATGTATGCGGCAAAGGGTGAGCAGCTTCGCCTGCAATCACTATATCTGACAGTGGATGTTCACAGACTCTTGTATCCTTCTCCTAAAATAAAGATTGAAAATGAGTTTATCAGCTGGAAGAAAGTTTTTGTTTTTTAAAAAGTTACATAAGCATAATTTGTATGTACAGTATTTCTAATTGTATTTGTAACGTTTCTAGAGAAAAGTGGTAAATTACAAATAAAATGAGCAAACAAATGAATACCACATACACACATCAATACTTACATCTCATTAGAAGACCATATCCATGTGTGGATATATGTATTTGTATGCATGTATCTTTTTATTTATTCATAAATATATTTTTATGACTATTTTATATATTAAGAATAATGCATGGGCTGGACCTGCTGGTGTACACCTTTAATCCCACCACTCGGGAGGTAGAGGCAAGTGGATATCTGTGAGTTCAAGGCCAGCCCGGTCTATAAGGCTCTGTTACACAGAGAAACCTTGTTTCAAATACCAACCCCTCTCCCCAAAAAAGCATGTTTAGAAGTTGGGGTACTCCTAGTTCATAGGACTTTTTATGTACACTAGACAATAACAGACAATTTACAACGTAATCACAACTCACTACCTATGTATACAATATTCAATATTCTGATGAAGGTATTCATTTTTTAAAAATTTTTAAAATTTATTACAATTAATTCACTTTATATCCAAGCTGTAGCCCCCTCCCTCGTCCCTATCCCGCCCTTACACCCTCTTCTTCTCCCATGACCCTTTCCCAGTCCACTGATAGGGGAGGTCCTCACCCCTTCCATCTGACCCTAGCCTATCAGGTCTCATCAGGACTGGCTGCATTGTCTTCCTCTGTGACTTGGTAAAGCTGCCCTGCCCCTGCTCCTGCCCCCCTCAGGGGAAGATGATCAGAGAGCCTGCCACTGAGTTCATGGCAGAGACAGCCCCTGTTCCCCTTACTAGGACATCCACTTGACTGAGCTGCCATGGGCTACATCTGTGCAGGAGTTCTAGGGTATCTCCATGCATGGTCCTTGGTTGGAGTAAAAGACCCCTGGGCCCAAATCTTTTGGTTCTGTTGCTCTCCTTGTAGAGTTCCAGTCCCTTCCAGGTCTTTCTATCTCCACCTTCTTTCATAAGATTCCTTGCCCAAAGTTTATTCTTATGATTGGAAATAGCACAGTTTACTCAACAGTCTACCTCAGAACAGTTTCTTTCTTTTAATCAATCACATAATAGAAAAGACCACAGAAGTGTAATTACTAAAAAATTTTTTATTTTGTTTGGTTTTTTTGAGACAGTGTAGCCTTGGCTTTCCTGGACTTGCTTTGTAGACTGAGCTGGCTTCAAACTCACAGAGATCCATCAGCCTCTGCCTCTCTCAGTGCTGGGACTAAAGGCATGTGCCACCATGCCCTGATTACTAAATAATTTTTAATGTGAGCTTGTACAGGTTTTGCCAAATATTTCTCCCAGAGGTGGTTATAACACAGCAAATATGAATGCCCTTGTTTTTCCATTCTGTTGTTAATGGGTGCTTAGCAAACATTTCGAACTACATAAATGAGCTAAGTAAAACAGGCATGCTTTTGCTTCTTTCTTTGTATGTCTACTTAAGTAAGAACATGATACAAGCTCTAGTTTACATTATCTCTTGCTAAACCATATTATGCCCATCTAGATTTGGTCAAGGCTTGGCATCTACCTGGTTAGACCAGTTATTTCTATTTCGCTTTATACTTGGGCATTACCCTCCCTGCTAAGGTGTGTTCCCTGTTTTGGGGGCATCACATTTATCCCATTTGTTGCTTGGCTAAAGGTTTTCCAGCTCTATCTTCTCTACATAATAGTGATGCTGGTTGTAATACTACAGTATACATCTTGATTGCTTTTCAACAATGGTACTTTATGAGAAACTGGTTGTGTCAGCATCTTCGCCAGACAGAAAACTGCTTAAGTAAGGCTAGCACTTTGTACATACTATCATTGTATTGTTATTGTTGTTATGTTTTCAGGTCAAACAATCTGTCAGTTATCTCATGTAAAACATTATACTACGCCACCAGAAAGCATACTACTTGGTTCCTATAAAAATGGAATTACGGTCATATATCCATGCGCATATGGAGGTCCTAACTGGAGTCTGGTTGTTCTTAGTAACAACAAAGAGGACCCAGCACAGAAAGGGCAATGAGCGTGTCACATTGAGGGTAGCTGGAGAAAAGTAGTGGTGCCAGTGTCCGACTATACACTGTATAAAACTTTCAAAGATAAAGTATATAATTAAAAATGGAAATATGTAATTAGAATGAACAAAAACTCACTTGCTCTGCATTCTCCTTATTTGTTTTATTTTCTTCATCCTCATCTTCCTCTGCTTCCACTGGAGAAGGAGTCAGTGCTGCCACAAAGTGCCAGAGAATATCATGCAGAGAAGTTGTTTGGATGACATTACAGAGAAGCCAGTTGAATGCCTGAGTAACCGATGGACAAGATACAGAGAAATGAGTTAAAATACGGAGTTTTTTAAAAAATTACTATTTAAAGATAAACATGCTAGAAAATGTGGCTCTTGTTTCACTGAAAAGCAAGCAATTTGAAATAGTCAATTTCAAATTGAACATTCTTTTAAATATAAACTTATTCTATTCAAGGCATTTTTCTAAACAGTTTTTGAAACTAATATAAAATATTTACCAAGTGCCACACAAGCAGTCATTTATTTAAATATATCATTTTTAACACTAAATATGATAAATTTGTTATCTGATTCCTGTTAAGAAAAGAAGAAACACTTACTATATATAGGTCTAGGAAATACTGTATCCCTATTATTCCAAAAAATGGTGTCCTAGATAAGCTACTATTGGTAAGTTTCTAACTCAAAAGCCCTATTTATCTTCATCTTCTTTGCATGGTTATGTCATTTTATTCTAGTGAAATGTCCTAAATATAAAAAGGTTTAAAACATAACCTCATATTCATGTAATAAAGTTGTATAGAATTAAAGATTTAGCATATTTAAATATAAAATTCCAAATTAGTTTATTTATAAACTTTATATTTTTATCTTGATGTGAACACTTTTTTTCCATTAGGCACACGGTTTGATGTAATTTGGTAAAAAGGTATCGTCATTACATAGTTACTACGTGTTTGTGTAATATATAAATAACAATTCCACTGACGTAGTCATACCTCCATAGCAAACACTCGACAAGCCGACTTCCTTAAGGCCTGCTTCATTGCTATTTCAAGCCCTTCCAGATCATGATGCTGTATAACAAAAGCTAAAACTGGCCACTGGAAATTCCGCTCTCCCTTGGAAAGAGAGCTGTGGGCTGATATTAGCCGGGAAAGCTCAGGTGATGGATGTCTCAAAAGGGAAGACCCAACTTCTAAAAAGAAAAAGAAAATTAGTAATTTTCATAGATAATATATAATTAATGTATTAAATACTGAAAATATCTAGGTAATTCACTTTAAAGGCTTTTTTTTTTTTTGCATATGACACAATCATAACAATTTCAATTAGTGGTAAGGAAGCAACCATGACTCTGTAAAAGTACTCTGTATTTTCTTAGAGCCACAGATTCAAGGGCCGAGTCTAAAGTTCATACTTCCTGCAGCATTTAAGAACTAAGTAGCTTACATTTTGCCTGAAATCTACATCTCATGTCCATTAGTTCCTAAAAGACTGAGTAAAAGTATGTGATGGCTAGCTTTAATTGTCAAGTGACACACTCCAGTATTACCTGGGAAGGTAGTCTCAATGACAAATGGTCTATATTAGGTTGGCATTAGGGTATTCCCATGAGGGATCTTTTTTTTTTTCTTTAAATTTATTTACTTTTATAAATTAAATTACAGTTTATTCACTTTGAATCCCAGCTGTCGCCTGCTCCCTCCCTCATCTCCTCTCATGTCCCTGCCAAAGTCCACTGATAGGAGAGGTCCTCTTCCCCTTCCATCTGACCCTAGCCTATCAGGTCTCATCAGGAGTGGCTGCATTGTCTTCCTGTGTGGTCTGGTAAGGCTGCTCCCCCCTCAGGAGGAGGTGATCAAAGGGCCAGCCACTGACTGGCTCAGTTCATGTCAGAGACAGCCCCTGTTCCCATTATTAGGGAACCCACTTCGAGACTGAGCTGCCATGGGCTACATCTGTGCTGGGGTTCTAGGTTATCTCCATGCATGGTTCTTGGTTAGAGTATCAGTCCCAGAAAAGACCCCTGTGCACAGATATTTTGGTTCTGTTGCTCTCCTGTGGAGCTCCAGTCCCCTCCAGGTCTTTCAGTCCCCTCCAGGTCTTTCTATCTCCCCCTTCTTTCATAAGATTCCCTGCAATGTGCCCAAAGTTTGGCTATGAGTCTCAGCATGTGCATTGACACTCTGCTGGGCAGAGCCTTTCAGAGGCCCTCTGTGGTAGGCTCCTGTTCCCTGTTTCCTCTCTCTTGGAAATAGGAGCAGTCATCAAAAGTCTCCCTTCCAAAAAAAGCCCAGGGCCAGATGATTCTACCAGAATTCTACCAGACCTTCAAAGAAGTGCTAACTCCAATTCTCTTCAAACTATTCCACAAAATAGAAACAAAAGGAACATTACCAAACTCATTCTATGAAGCCACATCACCTTGATACCTAAACCACACAAAAACTCAACAAAAAAAGAACTTCAGACCTATCTCTCTTATGAATATTGATGCAAAAACACTCAATCAAATACTTGTAAATTGAATCCAAGAACACAATAAAAGTATCATCCACCTTGACCAAGTAGGTTTCATCCCAGACATGCAAGAGGTTCAATATTCAGAAATCCATCAATATAATCCACCATATGAACAAACTGAAGGAGAAAAATCATATGATCATCTCCATAGATGCCGAAAAAGCATTTGACAAAATCCTATACCTGTTCATGCTTAAAGTCTTGGAGAGATCAGGGATACAATCACATACCTAAATATAGTAAAGACAATCTACAGCAAGCTTATAGCCAACATCAAACTAAACAGAGAGAAACTTAAAACACTCCCACTGAAATCAGGGACAAGGCAAGGCTGCTTACTCTCTCTGTATCTCAACATAGTACTTGAAGTCTTAGCTAGAGCAATAAGACAACTAAAGGAGATCAAAGGGATACAAACTGGAAAGGAAGAAGTCAAAGTATCACTATTTGCAGATGATATGATAGTATACATGAGTGACCCCAAAAATTCTATCAGAGAACTTCAGCTGATAAACACCTTCAGCAAAGTAGCTGGATACAAAATTAACTCAAAAAAAAAAAAAAAAATCAGGAGCCCTCCTGTATACAAAACACAAAAGGGCTGAGAAAGAAATTAGGGAAACTACACATGTAAGGGATCTTCTTAATTGGCTCAATTTCAATGGAAAGGCCTACCCTGAACGTGAACATCAACAGTGTTCTGCTGACCCAAAGACGGAGCGGAGAGGAGAGGGAGTGCTAAGTACTGATGTGCATGGACTAGCGAGACCGTCTGCTCTTCCCGGCAGAGGCAATGGACCTAATTAGCTGTGAACCAAATAAAAAGTTGCTGCAGTCAAGGAATTTTATCACAGCAACGGGAAATAAAACTATGGCAGTGTCTCAACACAAACTCTGTGATATTTATTGAATAACCCTAGAAACTGTTTAATTAAAATCAACAATATATTTTTTTTTCTGGTGATCTTCAATATTAACACAACAAGCCAGTATGGTGACATGTTCCTTCAATCCATGCACTTGAGAACTGAGACAGGAGAGTTGTCACAAGTTTGAGGCAAGCCTGGGTAGGATAGTGTCTAAAAATAAAGGAAAGGAAAAAAAAAAATGCTCAGAAATTGCAATTGGTGCTGATTACATAATTTAAAAAAACCATTAGGAATTAGGAGTTCTTCATATCTCTGAAGTGTTACATCTACTCAGAGCCATGGTGGCTGTAAGAGTTGTAAGCGTCCATGGTTGGTGAGAAATAACTTCGTGCTTAGGCACAACTGGACCTGCTAGTTAGTGACACTTAGTGGAAGGGATAATGATGGCAATACATGCGGGGTTAGATACCTAACTGATTTATAAGTCAATTTATTGAATAAACATTGACTGATTTAAATATCTATTCTCACTGAGATTAAAAAAAATGTATCTCAATATTTTTGACTGGGTCAGATAAAAGTACGATTTATCGCAAACGAAAACCAACACACTGTTTACCCTTCAGGTATTACATCTTAAAAATAAAGAAACACAACGGAATACTACTCAGCCATTAAAAACAAGGAAATCATGACATTTGCAGGCAAATGGTTGGAACTAGAAAAGATCATCCTGAGTGAGGTAACTGAGAACCAGAAAGGTACACATGGTATACATATGGTTTATATGTGGATTTTAGCCATATAGTACAAGATAAGCATACTATGAGGCACAGACCCAAAGATAAGTAATAAGGAGGACCCAAGTGAGGATGTGTCAATCTCACTAGGAAGAGGAGATAGAATAGACAGAGGTAATTGCTGACGCGAGCAAACGAGGTAGGAGAGGGGGCGCAGAGAGTTAAGAGGGTAGAGATCAGACCTGAGGAGAGCAAGGGCAAGAGGACAGAAGGCATGAGAAGAAAAAAGAAACTGAGGGTGGGCAATCTCTGTGACAAGCTGGAGACCTAAGTCAGGGTAGGCTCATGGGAGGATATGAGGGGGACTCAAGCAGAGACTCCTACTAGCAGAGGCCAGAGAGACTAAAGAGGACAACCTCTAACTAGACTAGTCTCCTCGTAAAGGGCGGGGAACACCAACCCACCCACGAAAACTTTGATCCAAAATTTATCCTGCCTACACAATATGCAGGAAATTGAGGGAATGCCCAACTGATATCTGGCCCAACTAAAGAGTTGGAGAGTTCCAACCCCTGACACTATGAAGGATATTCTGCTAAACTTGTGGACAGGAGCCTGTTAGAGCTGTTCTCTGAGAGGTTCTATCCAGCAGTGCCTCAAAACAGATGCTGAGACTCACAGCTAAATATTGGTCGATGTATAGGAGTCTTGGGTAATAGTGGTAGGAAAGAAAAAAGGACCTGGAAGTGACAGAAATCTCCATAATAAAAACAACAGAGCCAACTAACAAGGGCCCAGAGGGGTTTGCTGAGACTGAAGCATCAACCAAACCTAGTACCATGCATGAACTGGACTTAGGCCCCCTACAAAGATGTAGCAGATGGGCAGCTTAGGCTTCAAGTGGGTACTCTAGCAAGGAAAGTTGGGACTTCATTGGACATGGACTCACTTGCTATTTTCAGATCACTTTCCCCTGGTGGGACTGCCTTGCCAGGCCAAGAGGGAAGAGGACAGTTCAGTCCTGATGCCACTTGATAAGCTGGGATGGATGGGAAAGGGAGCTACAGGAGACAGGGTATGGGGAAGAGAAGGAGGGTTAAAAAGGGAGTAGGAATGGGCCTACAAGTATGTAAAGTAAATAAAATAAATAAATGAGAAAAAAAACCCAAAAATAATCTGCTGAGAAAATAGTTTTCTTTTTGACAGCCCGATCAACCTCCTTTCTATCATTACACCTACCAGTGTCTCCACTGTTCACTCTTCTTCTAGGGATGGCTTTAACTCGTGCAGGTAAAATGGAATGCTGTTTATCATATTCAGAAGCAACAACAGAGTATGACCTTTGGAAGACTGTTCTCTTAGCCAAGTCGGTGTCAGTTATGGGACTAGTTTCCAAGCTGCAGATATAAAAGGAACAGAGGTAAAGTGTATGAGAGTGGAGTGAATGAAACGCAGTGACACCTATTTTATAACAGTGAGTCAGATGTTTCAATTCCATGTGGGCTCCATGGGCACCGAACACATGTGGTATAGACATACATTCAGGCAGACACCCATACACATAAAATAAAAATAAAATCTCAAAAAAAGAAGAATATAATCTTTTCCAACAATGTGACATTCTGATTGATTTCAAAACTGTATCTTAACTTATACTTTTCTAAATCATTCATATGTCAAGTGAAAAAGAACGTACCAAATGTTCTGACTTGTTTTCTCTTTAAAGAGTATCTCATGTGTATAAATACTCTGACTGCTTGTATATGTACCATGTGTATGCTCTGTGTTTACAGAGGTCAGATGAGGGAGAAAGATCCACAAGAACAGGATCTATAGAATGCTTGTGAGCTACACTCTGGGTGCTGCAAACACTATCTGGTCCTCTAAAAGAAAAGCCAGTCCTCTTAACTGCTGAGCCACCTCTCCAGCTTAACTTAAAACTCAAAGTCTAAAGATATTTATGGGAGAAAAAACAGGTAGGAACAATCCTAAACACAGCAAAAAGAGAGAAATGACCATTATATAAAGAAAACTGATAAATAAAATGAAGCTTCATTCATTATATAGATACTTGAGCATGGATAAGTGAGGTTATAACTCTTGGGAAGAAGTGCTGTCAAAAGACTGCATGGCTATACCAGAATGCAATAAAAAGTGAGAGCTCTACTTATCTGTGGATATAAAATATGTTTTTGGAATATAGTTAGAAAATACATTGGTTTAAGAAAGTGGGTTTTCCTCCAGGATCCATAATCTCTGCAGTCACAGGTAGTTGGCTAGGTTTACAGTATCAGCATGAATTCCCTCCTAATAAGCAGAACCATTAGACAGCTGTGCAAACCACCAAGCTAATGAAGAGCTACAATCAATGGCTGCTTGAAGAAGGAGAAACAGTCTCCTCAAGGTTTCAGCCCCATGAAAGTTAATCCAATCCTAAATCCTACATATATATATATATATATATATATATATATATATATATATATATATGTATACATATATACACACACACACAATACAAACAATAAGTAAAGAAGGGGTAATGAATTTGAAAGGGAGTTGCGGAAGTAAGGAACTTCAGAGGAAGAAATAGTCTTTTAAACATGGTTTTCATTAATCATTTGATCTTATTTCATGAACCCATAGATAATCTTGGGTTTGTAATAAAACAGTATTTAAAGCAACAACAACAAAAACAACAATACATTATGGCCACATATGTACTAATCAAGTTTTTTGTTTTCAAGTATGTCTGATCAAAAACATATATTTCTGAAATTAGGTAAACTTCTAAGGTAACATTTTATTTATTTTAAAACTTCAGAAGACATTTGAATTATTTTCATCCAAAATTATGAAGTTTGAATTCTGCCTAATTTTCTTTTTGCAATATGACTTGTTTCCTGGCTTGAAATATTCCTTTTTTTGTTGTTGTCTGATTGTTCTGAGTTTTAGTAACTTAATATGTTAATAAAACTATAAGAGATTCTCATTCTTTTTCAGTATTGCTTAATTTTTGGACTGCACCACCCATTATAATTATCACAAACTTTTCTTTTATCTATAAGTTAACTTATGGTTCTATACATTTCTAATTAATTCCTTAGCCTTATATAAGTGTTGGTTTGACATCTGGTCTGTCATTTAATTCTATAATGTATCTTTTTACTTCATCTGGCTTGTTATCTGATTTCCACTTTGAGCTTTTATTTTTATTAAATTTACGTCATAACCAACTTTTCTACTATAAATTATTTAGAAAATGTTTCTTCCAGATTGTTGTTGTTGTTATTATTATATGACAGACCACTAACTATCACTTCACTAACGAATGTTCCACTGGGAACACTGCTTTGTTCCCAGCTTACTCTGACATTGTACTGTGGATTTCCTTGAACTTTCATTCCCAGTCATACTTGATACATGTTATTCCTCCAGAGATAATGCAAGGCTTTGCTTTCTACTGTAAAGCAGAGATTGCTTGGTGGAAGCATTCCCTGGGACCTTAGCAGCTGTGACTGTAGAGATGGTAGATGCTAGGTGTATAATTACAAGATGCAATCTTGATCTGTCTGAGCTTTGCATCTTTTCCCTGGATTGACTTTTCTATAAACTGGAAGGTTATTTAGCTTCTCAGATTCTTTTCATGGGCAACATGGAAATTTATAGTGATGTGTTTATGTCAAAGCTGGTGAATGTTTATTTTTTTAAAGTAAAAATTAAAAAAAATTATTTGGTATGAAAAATTCTATTATCCAGCTTTACCTCACTATCTCCACCTAGAAGTTAGTTCTACATAATCTTAATTCTAGAATGTAATAACATGCCACTGAATCATATTCTTCAGAGAAGTTTAAAAATGGTTCCTAACTCTTTCTCAAAGGTAGTTTCCATCTTCAGAGATACTTTAATTCCTTTAAAGATATATAAGGCATCCAGGCATGGTAGCACATGCCTGTAATTCCAGCACTCAGGGAGGCAGAGGCAAGTGGATCTCTCTGAGTTCTAGCCCAGCCTGGTCTACAAAGCTAGTCCAGGTCAGCCAAGGCTACCCAGAGAAACCCTGTCTCAAAACCGCCCCCCCCCCCAAAGATACAAAAGGCATATTGTATTCTCTGGAGATGCTCCAAAAAACCTGAGAACAATCCACACAGATGGTGGGAAGAATTGCAAGTATTTTTTTAATAGAAAATTATTTGGATATGCTAGCCCTATTATATTTTAGTTTATTGTTATGACTATATAGTAGCAAACACTGATGCATCTTAAGTATATTCTCTCCAGAAAAGATCTTTCTTTCTAATGAGACCATGTTCAATTACTTATGCCTATAATTTTGATGCCACCTAAACTTATCTTTCTCATTATCTAGTAAAGTCACACTGATTTTCCCCTACAAAATTTCTTTTTTATTTATCTTTTTAATAACTGCTGCCAATGCACTGTAATTGCATACACCAAGCGGAATCTATAACTAAAAATTAGCTTTTTAAATGACAGTGTGCTATTCTAGCATTTTTGCCATGCTTTTCTCTCAGTTTCAATGGTATTCATGTTTCCTTATGCACTGTGCTTACCTCAGTCATTCACTTTTCAAGATGCTCTCTGTCTAACACCAACAATAGCTAATGAGAAGACACTGTAAACAATGATCCAAGAAGCTCAAAGCTGGCTCATGATTCACGCTCTGCCATTTCTACCATGTGTCCAAGTGCTGCCTCAAAGCCACTTTTCCCTCCATCACTCAAGATTATAGGCTTCAGTGTAGCCTTTGATTGCATTGCTATGTCCTCTTTTCTTTCTCAGTGGTCTGCCTACCTCAAGAACTCTGCTTGTCTGGATACAGTTTTTCATACCTCTCCAATACCTAGCAGAGCTGACTCAATGTTTCTCCTGAGACAGAAAGCTGCATTAAAGAACTCCAAGAACATTCTTTTATAGCTTAGCCTTTCTTCCACCAAACACTTGTCACTCAGAAGACAGAACTAAAGTACCTTGGTGGCATAGACTTCATATTGCTCTCTGGCTCTTCAAATACATTGGGACTTGCATCAGGAGTTACTGATATGTATGGGGCAGGGACAGATGTAGACCGCAGATATCTCATTTCATCCTGGAATAGGTTGTCATCTTGATAGCCCACAAAATTTTCATGATGGTGCCTGCATTAAATTAAACCCAACAACTTAAGAGTACAATGGCAACACAGGTCTTCTTCATTTTAAATCTCCCTTGAAAAGGCAAAACAGTCCATAAGAATCTATAAGTATGGGGAAGTACTACAATAACCTCAGAAGCAGACTGGTAGACATCAAAGTCTGCTTTACCTCCCAGGTACCAGAAACCTAAATGGAACTTCTTTTCTTTTGAGAACATTTCCATCTCCCAGTGCTTGTTGAATGATCCCATTGACTGCCTAAGGGCTTCGGTGAGAATTTCTGCATCACTACTCATATAGGCCTATGATATATGCCTCCTTTTACACCATTCTCTCTTCTCAGTTTCTAGCATCACTGTCACAGTACAAACTTGTATCATTTCTTGATGGATTGCTGAAACAGTTGTCACTTTTTGAGTGGTAATATATGTATATCAACTTTGAAAAATTGGAAAACATATATAAAACATTCTTTGGGTTAGGGTGTATCCATTCCCCAGGGAGCTGAGAATAGAAGCTCCTTAATTATGCTATGCTGGCACTTTTTTTTCCTGCCGTGTTTTATAACTTGACTCCTATTTTAAAGTTACATTTATTTATTCAATGTGTTTGTGGGGGTGGGGGGTTACAAATGGCACGCCAGCGTGTAGGGAGGGAGGTCAGCAGACACCTAGTCAAAGTGCTTTACTCCTTTTGCCATGTGCATCCAAGACACAGAACTCAGCTCTCTCTAGGTTTTGTGGCAAGCAACTTTACCCACTGAACCATCTCACCAGCTTGACTTGATTCATTGTTTTTCGAACCAGAACAAAATGATGTTAACCTAAATGAACAGAGTAGTCTAACTGAAACACAAGGTAAGTTTGTATTTAGCATGCCTGATGATTTCCCCCTGGTCTTGAATTTTTCACATTTTCCTTTCCTTTTCAATTTTCCCTATTTTAATAAGTACAAACATGTTTAAAAGCCACATAACTTTGCCATGGGGCAGGGGGAGCACTTACCAATGGAATGCTTGACTGGCAAGCCATGACAGCAGGTAAAATCTAGAATTCTTTACCTAGAATTCTTCATTCATTAGTCAGTGGGGGAAAGAAAATCTAGCTTTGGAATATAAAAGACTATTTTGGAGTGTTCATAGACACTGTAAGAAAGGGCAGATGGTACAGTCCAATTTCAGTACAGTCAACGAGAACACCACCAACGACCATTTCTCAATCTGGAGTTAAATACTTCATCCAATTTCTGTATTAGTTTCCACATTCCATACTGTGACCTTTTAATTGCAAACCAGGTTGACTATTTCTGTGTTTAAAATTCTTCCTTCGTTGACTCTGCTTACGGAAGAATCAGCACAAGCTACAGAGTCCTAAAAGTTACCCAAATCACTACTTCAAGCAGTTAAATAGAATGAGGTTTCATTTAGCAACTGCTTTGCCCCCATCACTTGCCTGATAGATTTCTATTTATCAATCCTTCAATAATCAGGTAAGTAATCAGACCCTCTGTGAAGTGTTTCATTACTTGCTTAGGAAGCCTCAATTACTGTATCAGTTCTTCCAGTATCCTATACACACTTCAATTTGCGTACAACTAACATGTCACTGTAAAGGTTTCAATGACATGTCTATCTTTTTGCCAGTGCTGAATGTAGTTAGGCCTTTTTATTTCAGTGTCCTTGGTATTCAGTTGGTACTTGTTTAAACGTAGGCTTCTTTCTATAGGAAAATCAGTTTCTTTCCTCTTCAGCATTTCTGACTAACAGACTAAAGCCAACTAATAGAGAATTAAAAAAAAAAAGCAAGTCTTTCTTTCTGAGATATATTAACAGTAACAAAACAAACTGACAAAGTACCCACTAGTATAAAATGTGCACTCTACACTCTACTCCCAGTCACATCATCCAGGGCAATGGAGAAAGCAAACAACAAAGTTTGGCTCTTGCCCACTATCTGTTGTAGTGTGGATATAAGAGCAAGTTTTGGACCACTATGCAGTATGACTTTAATCAACAGAAGCTGTAAACCCAAAGGCAAGTTACAAACAAAACAAAGTCTTATTACCTAGCTAATGTCTGCAAGTAGAGACAAGGCATTTTTACAGGAATGTCCTCAGAAACACCTTCCTTCACAATGGGCAGCTGAGACTGGAATGGCTTTGCAGGATGGTAACACAAGATACTTGGCTCTGCTGCACTGCTCAGGGACAGCAGGAAAAGGGCATTGGCTTTGATCACCTGGTGAGCTTCCATGGTGGGCAAGGCACGAGGGGTCTTTACTTGCATTGGCTTTCTTCTAGATTGTTTGACCTGGCAAAGAAAGAATTGAAGTGACTGTTTCCTGCTTATGTTTAAAAAGATAATTTCTTAACTTTTGTTGTTTCCAGAAAAATGAAGAAAAAGTATTTTAAAACAGTGATAGTGATTACTAAAACAAACAACAGCAAATCCAACAATGGGGAGCTTAGGGGGAGTCGTGTAGGCAAAGGAAGCTTTAGCAGAAGCCTCTGCCTTGGTTTTCATTAGTAGAAATATTCTCAAATTTCTGAGTCCTGTGATATAATTGGGTATTAAGGAGAAGACAAGAGAGAGAGAAGGAAAAGGGACAAAAAAGAAGTGAACTTGTGTAGGAGACAATAATAAAGAATGACATCACAAACATTTGTTAACATAGCATTTGTACCTAAGGTTAAAATTATTTTTCAAGTAAAAATAACAAATATTAAACTTTTATTTTTGTTATAAATGAATTTTAATATCAATTACACAGAACTAACTAAAATAATATGACTATATATTCTTATAAGTTATATCCGTATTACGAATATTACAGACTTAATGTAATAAAAATACCTTTTCCCTTGCAGCAGCCTGCTTTTCACGGAGGTATTTTTCTCTACAGCGATCGCATACGAGGTACCAAGTGCTTCCTCCCATTCCCCCATCACCACAGTTACCAGCCCATCCTCCACAAAAATGTCCAATACTATTGTATCCTTGTCCACCAGCATATCGGCCACAACCTTGAAACAAACATAAGACTTATATTAAACATTTTCAATGTCTTTAATCCTCATTACTGATATATCAGAAATAGAAACATCTTTTCAAAGTAAAATCCTGAGTAAGTACTTAGCTGTTTAAAAGGCTAGTATATACATTAGAGAAAACAGCATGTTTGATTAAAAAAAAATTCAGTTACATGATGCCTAAAATCCTCGGGACATTCTATTTTTAGATAAAAACAGTAAAGAAACAGGGAATAGGGCTACCTTTAAATTTACTTAAGAATGTCAGTAAAATAGACACATATAAAACGACATGTTTCAGTAATCAAATGTTTCTAACACAAAATGTGGAAAGAGAAGAAAACAATCATAACATACAGTCCTCTGATAAAACAACTGATATCACTTAATTAGGAAAATCCCCCATCCCAATCAGTATAATCCATTTAATTGGTAATTTCTGAGCGGGAAAATAAATCAGAACATTTATGGAGATGTGCCCTCTTGCGTAGACGTGCTATTATTTCTATTGTGTCAGACGTTCATATCAGCCTTTGGGAAACACATCAAATACTTTTAAAATATTTCAAAATTTGCTGCACTCTAATTAAATGTTAAATTTCGTGATCACAGTATTATTATAATTTCTCTATCTCTTTAGATAAGCTATTCATGGTAGTATATGATACAAGATTCTGTAAATTTAGGCAACTATTTCCGTATAGTTTGGTATAATTCAGAGGACAGTTCAACTTAAAGTGATCTAGCTCATCAAAACTCAGGTACATACACACATACAACTCAATCACTTACCTGGGTGTGCCTGTCTCATGTGATAGGTCACTGGATAGGGGTGTGATTCTCCACACAGCTCACAGATTGTATCTTTCTCTGGCCCTCCTACTGCCAGCTGTGCCATTTCACCAAACAAATTGCCCCTTGGCCGAATTTCTGTCTTTTCCTTTTTCTTTTTTTCCTTTTTTGCTTTCTTATTCTCTTTCTCACACTCTTTCTTTTTAAGGACCGCACAGGAACCAGGACTTGGAAAAATCATATTCTGGGAAGCAGCTTTGATTGTAGCCAAAGAGATATCTTCCCAGAAAGCCACTAAATGCTGTAATGTTAAGGGAAGCGGAGACTTGGACTTCATTGTGTGATGCATGGACATTTCAAAAGTGGCTTCAGACTTTCCATCCTCACACTTTTCATGTAGAGGTGGTTCCTTAAGCATAGACAAGACCTTATTTTTGTTGATACTTCCCATTTTAGATATATCTGGCCCATGAGGTGAGATGTTAAACATATTTAGAGCAGATGATATTTCCAATGAATGTCTATTTTTTAACTTGATTTCCTTTTCCTCTGTGGGTGGTTGGCTACTCAAACTACTTCTTATAGGAGCATGTTCTTTGGAAAGTTCAGGATTAAATTTCAGGAATGAAGAGCAAGCCATTGCATCATGTACTATGCCTTCGTGCCACAGAAAAGAGGCAAAGACGGCTCTGGCACATTCAGCTACAGATGGAGACATGGCTTGCTTGGCTGGCTCTAAGGATTTGGCTCCATCTCCTTTGAAAAGAAAGTTAGATTTTTCTTTTTTGGGCCTGGTGTGTCTATTAGCACATTTTCGACTAATCTTGGGTGATGCTCTCATTTCCTGTTCATCTTTCAATGGTGCTTTTCCTATGCTGAAGTGTACTTTATTTGAACTTTCATCCACACTCTTAAATTCACTGTTTTCATCACAGGTGCTATCCGTGACACTATTTGTTTTTAAAGTACTTGAAGTACAGACTTCAACTACCTCACTGTGGAGGTTTTCCTGTACCACATGGGGAGAAGGAGCTCTGTTTTCAGATCCAGGGGAGTCCTTAGGATCCTTTGGTACCTGTTTTGGTTTTGGTGATGTGGACCGCCCTCTTAATGGTTCTGTGAGGGGCATTTTTTTCTTGCGGAGGGTATCTGGATCAAGTGTATATGAGTCTGACTTGGAACGTTCCCGAGGAGGGTCAAGTTTTGTCTTAGCAGGTGCTGTGCTTTTCTGAGGTAGATTTTTATCCTGCGGTGAGGAAGAGCGTGGAGAGCTAGCACCAGACGGGCTAGACCTGGGAGCCGGCAGAGTCTTGGGCTTAGGAGATGAGGATCTCGAGCCTGGTCCTGGGGACTCAGCCCTGAAGCTAGAAGACATCCTCCCATCAGACTTCAGTGTCTGCAAGGTGTTATGGTTAGGGGACAGTGACCTACTGTGGGAATCTGACCTCAGCTTTGCAGCATCAGATTTTAACATGAGGGATTCACTAGCAGATAAGCCTTCTGTCCCCCTTGGCTTCTTCTGGTCAGCAGTAGTCCGGCTCATGCGCCCATCAGGTTTAATTGACCTGCTGTGCTTAGGGGGCAGCTCTGACTTCCCTGATGTAGAGACTGGTCTTGAAGATGTTGAGATAGTTCCTCTATCACCTGCGTGATCCAGGTCATAGTAAATTTGTTAATAAAGGGTTAATATAATTTTAACACTAGACACTAAAATAAACTATAAATTTACATCACTTATATACAAGAACATGTTAAGAATAAAATAAAAATATTTCTCATGAAATGTTTATTATTATATACACAATACTATTATATGTTTATAGATGCAAAACAGATTGAATAGAGTACCTATTCACCTGAATGAACTATGTATACACACATAGATATATTTCACAGCCCTTGTGCGACTAAGTAGAATTTAAATTCAGCAAGCAACTAGAAAGAGAATAGCCTCTTTAAAAACTAAAAATTATGAAGAAATAAATCCTCCATATAAAATAATCAAGCTAAGATATTCAGGAGAGTGTCACGTAGGATACTTAAGGTAACAATGCAGATCTTATTAACAAAGAAACTCAATTTATATAATTTCTGCATACAGTTGTAAAAAGTAAATACAATTAGGTTAATGAAGAGCTCCTTACAGAAGATATCTTAGTTTAATGTTTTGATTAAAATGACAAAATAAAATATGGAAATCCTATGTGTATTTCACGTTAAGTCAGATACTCTGTTATTAAAAACAATTTCTATCTTAAGATGTCTGTAGCTTAGCTGACAGAACTTAAAGCTGAAGGCCTTTGCAGATTTAAAAAAAAACAAACCAAACCAAACCAAATGAAACAAAACAGAAGAATATTCACCATGAGTACTACAAGTCTGAACTAGGCTCTTCATGCCTGGTGAATGACAGGGAAAAACAAACAAAAACTCTTTCTAAGGCAAATCACTAGATAATTCTACATGGACACTGTTTGGTTTGGGCATTCCTGCCTTCCCTTAATTTCTCTTTCTCGTGTATTATGCTTTCTTTGAATCAATACAGTCAGGCTTTGTAACATTACTTTTCTTCCTTAACCAAACAACAGAACCATCCATTCTTGCTTACAGTGTAGACTATTTTAGAAGGAAAGAAATCTGATCCAAGTTCAAGTTATTATGAAAAAATGGAAACAGAGAGATGTAATTAGATGCTTTTGGAAAAGAGGAAATTGAATTCACTACCTGGCAATAAAGGCAGCCTGTTCTCTCCTTACCTAAAAAGGAATGTGAATTAGTGTAGGTAATATAGAAATGTGTTCTGATGTGTATGTATATGAAGTCATACTGTAGTTATTCACATGTTAGAGCAGTAAGTGTTACAGAATCTGCCCTCCTCCTGGGAAGTCATATAGGTCTGGTTGGTGTCATTTCTCCTTCAGTGACACAGTGCTAAGGTCTTGGAATACAGTGTTTGTTGAACCAGTTTGTTGGAAAAAACAATATACACTTTTTCTTTTTTCCTTTTAAGTATTCTAAAACACTGCGATTCTCTGAGAATCCACTCTAACAATTATGGCAGAGGTGACAGCAGTGGTTGTCTAAGTTTAGAATGAAGAAAGGAGAGGACGTAACAGCCCATGGAGAGTGGTGCAACAAGGATTTACTTCAGCTGCAACATTCCAATCCCTGGCAAAGAAATATAGCTCTTTGAAAGAATAAAACTAAGTATTTTGAACACTATTTCTACTCTATTAAGAAATTTCTTCTTTCTTAAACATGGAAGCTGGTCTCTCTCCTTTGTTTTGGTATTTGCCCTATGTGCTCATTTTACTGCGTTATCAAAATATATTTTGTGATCAGAATGCATTTATAAAAGGAAATCACAAAACTTGCAATGCTAACTGGGAGAACAAAGACGAGCAGATGTAATGCTGAAAATAAGTACTCCTAAATTGTTCCCAAGTGGTCTAAGAAGCTGCTGTTCTTTTCTCTTACTGACCCAATACTAGAGCAAAGCAAAATTTATAAACATTTATAAAATTTATAAAAATTTGGAAGAATTAACATCAGTCTAGCTCTAGCCACTAATTTTAAGCTTGCTACAGTTGGGTTGCTAGGGCTTTTGTTGTTGTTGCTGTTTTTCACAAAAGAGGTGGGAGTTTTAAATCATACTTATTTTAGGAGCTGCACAATACAAGCTAAGGTATCAGCTTGTATTGTAAATACAAGGTAAATAAGTAGTACATTTCATACAGTCTTTCCAAAATTAATTTTTAATATAATTTTCTAATTCATAGAAAATACCAACTTATTTTAGGATTCCCTCTTACTTAGAAGGGGCAAGACTGACGACGACTGCTCCAGGTGTGTGCAAAGGACTGACTTCCCTGGTGAACACACCTATCCCAGGAGCACACGGATTCACAATGTTGAGACAGCTGGACAACACACCCACTGCAGTTGGTTAAATAGTAGAATCTGCCAAGTACTGGCAGCATCATTTGTCCTACATGTGCACATGTAGACACTGATAGGGTTAAAACCACACTATGTTTCACTTCTAAGCCTCCAGGAGAGGTGATATTTTCTTACTATCTAAAAGTGACAATAGCTAAATATCTGTTGGAATTCAAGTATGCAAGTAATGGTAGAGGGTTTCTTCCTAAGATGTATTTATCAAATAACAACTAAATTCATTTGAAGAATATATGTCTTCAAAATAGTTTATAAAAATATATTTAAAAGAATGTTAAGAGCAGTAAAACTGTAAGCTAATTTTTATTTATGGTCTTCATCTGATTTTCAAAGAATTTTGCAACATGTATTAAGCGTTATTAAAAATCATTATGTGGATGCTCCCCAACAGCAATCAAATAGAACAAATACTTCATTAAAATTATTGGACAACACATACTTTCTCATGTGAAACTTAATTTGGATTAGTAATTATATTTATAGTATGTAAGTGTAAGTAGTAGGCAAAACATTTTTAAATCTAAGGAATCCTTAAGAAGAATGGGCTTAAAAGTTCATATAGTAAAACAAATTAAGTGTTACTGAACATGTTAAAAAGGAAGGATTTGTCCATTAAATCACCAACATGATTTTTCTTAGACAAATCATAATCAGGGCATATGCTACCACGCTAGAATATAATACAAATAATACTATATTATAATATGATATGTCACAATATGTAGCATATATTTGGTTACATGACCTAATATGCGAACAACGCCATATTATGTTATGATTCATACCCTAATGGATCTGACTTGTAACCCTATTTATTGTACTTTATATTTACTATTTATATGTTCACTTTTTTTCTTAAAGTTTTTGTTTTACACTTACTCATCTGTGTGTGTGTGTGTGTGTGTGTGTGTGTGTGTGTGTGTGTGTGTATGTCAGAGGACAATTTATGGGTTTGAACCAACAATTTGTTGGTTCTCTTTTTCCATCATGTGGGTTCCAGGTATTGAATACAGGTTGCCACACTTGGCAGCAAGTGTCCTTACCTTTAATTAAAGATTACTTTATGGCAAAATATTTGAGTAAGCATTTTCAGTATTCTAAAGGACCAAATGCACATTTTTAAATATTTTGGAAATGTGTTTAGTTATTTAACAGTTCTAAATTTAAAATATTAAGTCACTATAAAAATACTATGAGAAAGATTCATGATAGAAGAGGGTTAGAATGTGTATACACACATGCCTGTATTACTTCTTAACAGTCAAATTTTTAAAAGGCTTTTAACTTAATTTTCAAAATACTTGTATTAAAATTAGAATGATAGAGTGATTAGGTAGGCTACAGACAGTGATCCAAGTTTAAGATCAAGCTTGTGCATGAGAAACAGTATTCACCCAAGTGCTTTACGTCTCGCACATGTCATTCTGTGGCAATTCTTTTCATATTCTTAAGACCTTACAAAGCTTTAAACAACTAACAAGAATGATTATCTGCAACCCAGATATGATAAACATGCACAACAACTAGAATGATTTATAATATAATAGACAATTTCAAACATGTAAAAATTCTAAATAAAATGATAAACCATCATTTAAAAAATGGCATGAGATGAAAATGACAGAGGTGAAATGAAAGTCTCTAGGCTCATCCTCCATTCACTAAGAATGGCCCATCCATGGATGCATGTATACCCACCCTTCAGTTTGTGAGACAGAGATGAGAGAGCAGAGGCAGGCCCAGCTACACCAAAATTTTTGTAAATGCGCTCACGAGAAGCAAGGTTGCGAGATGGAGATTCTACAGTGGAAAACATTGGCAAAGAAGCGGCACAGATTCAATGGAAAAAAAAGCTTCGAGAACACAAGCAAAAATAAAGCATTTCAAATGGTATGCAATTATATACTTACTTAAAACTATTCTAAAGTTTTCAAAGGGTTTATATAAAATTAAGACTTAAAACAAAGGTCAAATTAGTGTATTTAGATGAACTCTATGTGTAGTATGTTCAAATATGTTATTACTAAGGATTATAGATCTGATAGATCAAATTTGAACATTTTTATTTAGACTAATATTCTTTTTTAGTTTTTAAAGTTTCTGTGTTTGCTTACCTGTAAATATGGGTTTCTATAGAGAAATAATGGTGATAGAGAAAGAAATGTTACTTGTAGTTTAACTCTTGCCTCCTGGTTTCTGAATGGAATCATTGTTATGACTGCCTATGTATGTATCTCAGAATGGCCCCATGTTGGAATTTTCATTCATCTACTTTTCTTAAGGCTAACCCCAGTATTTAGTATTTTTCAAATAGACCCTTTATCTAAGATATTAAATACTATCGACAAAAAGTCTCTCAACATAAATAAAGCACATTTAAAACTCATTGAGACATGTTACACATTTTAATGATTTTTCATGCAGAAAATGATGCATGCAATATTAAATAATAGAAACTTTAAAACAGAATAAGCTTTAAAAAAAAAAACTGAATTTTTACCATGCTCCAACACTTCATTTCAACCATAGCAATTAAAACTAATCAGTAGCTCAGAAATACACTTTGGTAATGAGAAAACATTTAAATACATTTTTGAAAATAACAATCTAGGGTGCTTGGGAAATGGCTTAGTGTGTAAGTGTTTGCTATGCAGGTGGGAGGCCGGGAGTCTGAATCCCCAGCACCAAAACAAGACCTGGATGTGGCAGTGTCACCTGAACTCTAGCACTGAGAAGCTGGAGACAGAAGGATCCTGGGGCCTCCCTGATCAAGGCCCTAGGGGAAACAGTGGGCTCCATGTCCATCAGAGGCCCCACTAAACAAAAGACGGTAGAGAGCCACAGAGGAGGACAGCCAATGAGGACTTCTGGCCTCTATAATTGCCTATGCATGTGTATTGGCACAGATACATGCTCACAGAAGCAAACAACGTACATATTCACACACACACACAAATAAAGTAACCTACATATAGACTTCTAGAATAGTATTAGTGATATTTCTGACTAATTCTTATAGCTCATTTTAAAACTGTGTGAAGTACAAATTAAGAAAAACCCACCTCAATGAAAGATATTGAGTATTATATATATCAGTGATTATTCTAGGCATTGAAAATACAACGAAAACAAGAATCCCTCTCTCATATGGCACTTGTTTTTTTAAATAATTTTTATTTTTTAATATTAATCACAGGTTATTTGTATCCCAGCCGTAGCCTCCTCCCTCATTCCCTCCCAATCCCACCTTCCCTCTTTCATCTCCTCCCATGCCCCTTTCCAAGTCCACTGCTAGGGGATGTCCTCTTCCCCTTCCATCTAATCCTAGCTTATTAGGTATCTTCAGGGCTGGCTGCAAAGTCCTCTTCTGTGGCCTAGCAAGGCTGCTCCTCCCTTGGGGTAGGGTCAAAGAGCCAGCCATTGAGTTCATGTGAGAAATAGTCCCTGTTCCCCTTACTAGGGTACCCACTTGGATACTGAGCTACCATGGGCTACATCCGAGCAGGGGTTCTAGGTTATATCCATACATGGTCCTTGGTTGGAGAAACAGTCTCATAGAAGACCCCTGTGCCCTGATATATTTGGTCCTTGACATACTACATATGGCACTTGTGTTGTGTGAAAGTTGATACAGAATGAAAACATAAAGGTAGGTATCAAGAGACATGGATAAAACCTCCAGGGAGTTGGAGTCACGGTACAAAGCCAAGGACACTTGCGGGAAGGATATATAATGAAAACTAGAAATGAGTAGTCGATGACAGAACATATTCAACAGGTAAATGAATATGCTTCTAGGAGGGGTGCGAAGTACAAGGGCTGTCAAAGCTCAGACAAATCAGAGCATTTCCTATGGCTCAGGAGGAAAGCTCACACCATGAGTTCAATAATGAACGGAAAGTTGGCAGAGACTGATAAAAACCTCCATAAACTAAGTTAAAACTGTACACATCATTTTTGAATGTTTTTCTTTTTGCTCAACTTTATGAAAATCAGAAGTTGCTGCAAAGATATTCTTACGCATTTAAGTCTTAGCTGCAATTTCTAGCCATTTTTGAGAATGTCAGGAGGGTGATGTGTTGATATTTTTTCTCTTCTTCAGGAGCTAAGCTAGAGACTAGAAAATGGCTTAGTTGTAGAGGGCCTGTCTGTTAGCCTCAAGGCCCTATGTTCAACCCCAGGGTTAAAAGGAACCAACAGCAAAGAGACAAATTACAAAGTGTCAGCTGCTGATCAGGACCAATCTGTCAGCCTGCAAATGCTGCCTCCTCCTTGGCAGGCTTGCTACAGTCTGTAGGAAGCAGGCTTATTAGGGAGATGGGGAGGGTGACAACTCCAAAGAATACCGTATCACCCCAAAGTTACAATAAATAGGACTGTAGTGTACTTGTAAGACAAAAATATCACAGATTTAAGTACAAACATCTACAAAAATTTCTTAAAGTCATTTTAGTATTTGATGTCCTCCAAGCTGTACTGCTATGTATCATTCAGAACAAATAACGGAAGTTTCTCAGTCTGAAGAATACTGTTAAATGATTAAAGAAAATAAACTATGACTAGAGCTATACTGATACTCTTCACAAAAGATTAATAAAAAAAAAACACTTAATGAAGTTTAAATAAGTATTTAAAATTCAATTCTATATGTGAAACAACCAATCATTTAATTAATTTCTACAACATTAATTCTTTTTTGGACATCAAATACTTAACTAGAGACAGTGACAATAAAAATAATGGAAAAACATTCATTTTCTCCAGCGCCCACTGGAAACTCATGCTATCCATTCCATGCAGAAGTACTTGTGGGTTTCACTAGTCCCTCATTTCCAATCTTAAGTGTTAAATCCACTTTTAACGTAAAACTTACCCTTAATTAAACATTTTCTTTTTACTAACATGTCTTTACCTCTCTAAATTCTCGGTTTTGAATCCCAAGTATCAAGTTCCCTGATCACTTTATTCACTATAAAATTACTATACAGGTACTAAGTAGACAGGAAAATGGTCATATGTTACTAAGTAAAGCATTTTAAAAAGCTGAGGTTTTGTTATGAATGTACGGCTCCTAGGCCATTGCTGAGAACATAAACGCAAAGAATCATGGCATCTGTCGCACTCTTGTGGCAAGTGTACAAAACTGCAGTTCCTCAGAACTGAAAATGGCATAAACTAGGGATTAAAGTAAGTCAACAATTACAGGGTGTCCTCTTCCATCTCTATGGCCCCTGCTACTATAAGTCTCTGCTAGAGTCCCTCTCATATCCCCCAGGAGCCTACTCTGATTTAGGTCTCAAGCTTGTCAGAGAGATGCCTTTGCCCACAGTTTCTTTTTTCTCTACAGGCCTTTTGCCCTCCCATCCCTGCTCTCCCCAGGTCACTTTCATATCTCTCTGTGTTTCCTCCCCTACTTTGTTCCCTCTCCTCAACCATTACCTCTGTTTATTATATTTCCCCTTTTAAGTGATATTCATTCATTCATTCATTCACTGATTCATTCATTCATCCACTGACTTTACATCCTGATTGCAGCTCCATCCCTCCTCACCTCCAGTCCCACCCTTCCCCATTCCTCCCCCACTATTTCTCAGCAAAAGGGAGCCTCCCCTTCCCATCCACCCCAGCTTATCAAGTCATAGCTGAGCATGTTCTTTTCCCCTGTGGCCTGGCAAGGCAGTCCCTCTAGGAAGACGTAACTGAAAAGCTGGCAAGTGAATCTATGTCATAGAGAGTCCCTGCTACCCTATGGAATAAAACAATAACAACAACAAAAAAGTAAGCCAATAATTAAGCAAAATGGGCATTACAAGCAAAATCTTTTAGAAAGGTATACTCTTAACGTATAGCACATGGAGAATGGGGAAAGGCAAGTACCATCTTGCTGCTGCAAGGTAGGAATAAATGTGAAATACTAATGAAGTAGTATTTCATTAGTACTTATTTCATAAGAATGAACTTATTTCATTCTTATGCAGAGTAGGAGAGGCAGGGAGAGAGTGGAAGAGGCTGAGTAAATTCTGGCATATCTTATTACAACACAGCAGATAAAACATTGATTGTAATTGTGAAGACTGAATTATTTAGCCAATAAATTCTCCATGAATCTCTAAAACACTTTTTGAATTTATGGGAAAAGAACAATACTTAAAAAATTAAAAGGAATAAAAATATGGAATAAATCCTTTTCTAAAAAAGTAATTATTGCTGGGGAGTGGTGACACATGCCTTTAATCTCAGCATTCAGAAGGCATAGGCAGGCAGATCTCTGTGAGTTCAAGGCTAGCCTCGAATAGAAAGTGATCCCAGGCCAGCCAGGACTACACAGTGAGAAGAAAGAAAGGAAGAAAGGAAAGAAGGAAGAAAGGAAGGAAGGAAGAAAGAAGGGAAGGTAGAAAGAAAGAAAAAAAGGAAGGAAAGAAAGGAAGGAAAGAAAGAAAGATCACAGAAAGAGAGAAAGGAAGGGAGAGAGGAAGAACACGAGCAAGAAAGAAAGAGAAAGAGGGAGAAAGTGAGAAAGAGAAAGAAAGAAGGAAAGAGAGAAGAGGGAAAGAGAAAGAAAGAGAAAAGAGAAAGGAAAGAAAGAACAAAGCAAGCAAGCAATTATTATTATTTTAGGAATGTAATATTTTTATTCACAGTTAACCTTTCTCAGCTTAGGCCACTGGAACCGTATTTCTAAAGCAATTATTTTTTTTCAAACTCTGTAAGTTTGAAGTTACTAACTGCAGAACAGTAAAGAAAAATCTGAACTTTGGTATACACAAACATGGGAAATCTGTTATATTTTTCTTCTATAACAATACATCTAGAAAAGAATAATTGCATGATATCTAAAATAAACTTTTATATAAAATAAAATAACTTGGCCAATTTACAAATTATCAGGTTGGCTTGAGAGAGACGTCTCAGCTGGTAAAAAGTCTATTGTGGAACCGTGAGATCTAGATCTCCAGCATGTTGACCTTGGTGCTGTGGCACAGATCTGAACCCAGCTCTGAGGAGGCAGGGACATGTCTAAGAGCCTGGCACAATCTTTGAGTCAGCTCAGGGCACAGTGAAAGACTTTGTTGCAAAAAGGAACCTGATGCTGACCTCTAGCCTCCACACACATGTGCCTGTGTGCGTGTGTGTGTGCGTACAGACCCAAATATCCTTAAAACCCACACCTGTATAAAAATGATAATTTAATGTATAGATTGTTTTAAATTCTAAAGGCGGTGAAAAAAAAAAAAACATACTTCAGGAAGAACAGGAACAGTAACAACAAAAATCCCAGAAAGTACTAAAAATAATGCTAACAGAAATACTTAAGTTAAAATGAGGGCAGTTTATTTGTCTCTGTTAAATTTGTCTAATTAACTAAAAACTTGAGTTACAACAGTTAAAAAATCTGTTTTCCTTTTACTCTAACATAATACTTGAAAGTAAAATTATAAAAAAAAAAATGGAAAATGATCTAAGAGCCTGCCATTGTAGGTGTACAGGAAAGTAACGATTCAGAATAGGTCGTAAGATCTACCTGGGCCACAGTTCAAATCTGCTGTAAGGCAGAGTTAAAGAACAGCTGGCACTAATACGCACAGTGTGCATTAAGTTGTACTGGCATAGAAACACTAGAACTATAGCATAGCTAGACAAACCAAACTGGCTGACGTCATTCTTCATGAGGAGACTCCAGGGCCTTACCCAGAAAAGTCAAGTGCTCTATCATCAAGACACACTTGCCCTCTTCCAACATATGATGTCATTATTAGGCAAATTTATCTCATTAAAATCAAGTGTGCATGAGTCTGAACTTCTCTAATAAGAATTTTTTGGTCTGACTGTACTGTTTTTTTCCCCTTAGAACATTCTGCAACCAGAGCACATCTAATTGTAAAACATCTGTTACCTCATAAAATTAGTAAGCAAGACTAGGTGTTCATTTTTCTTTCATTCTTCTGAAATAGTGCTTATCATAGATGGAAAACAGTTATCTCACACTAGTCTTTCCCTTGAGAGTCTTAACAGATATACAGGAATAGATATGCTAATAAGGTAGAGAGTAATAGCAATTTACCTGTATTAACATGCCTGTTATATAATATAACCCATGAAAGGTCATACTCTTGTATACTCTTTAACTTAAGGTTGATAATACTACAACAATGTATAATATCATCTTTATCTAGAATCTGAGTATTCTCTTAAGTATCTATCCCTAACAAGAGGTACCAATGTCTTGTAAAATAGTAATTTAGGCTTATATGTGAATGTACTGTCAGAGGTCATGCTTCTAAAAGCATATAATGAGTCTATACATCGCGGAAAATGTAACAGTTGGAGTTGAATTCCAGGCATCTCCTCAAACAATCAAAACAAACAAACAACCAAAAAAAAAAAAAAAAAAAAGAGCTAGAAAGTGATGCTTCTATAAACTATCTCAGTCAATGTGTTTATTTGAACAAGAGAATCTGAATGCCAAAAGAATCTATTGTCGTAGCTTAGAGTTTACTTATGTAGAAAAGCTCAGGAATGAACACTGGCTTAAGTGTAATTTGTTTCAATTTATGTTCTAAACCAATGTTTATGGGTAAACCCTGGACAGGAAAACTAGAATCAAATGACCAAGATCATGTATGAGGAAAAAAAGACAAAGGAGGTGAGGAAACAACTTAAAGAAAAAAATGGAAATACAAATTGTGATACAGTTCATGGATAGCAAGTTCATGTAGAAGAAATGAACAAGTACCTCCCGTTTCTACCCAAATGCTACAGTCAAATGGGCTTATTGTTTTGGGGCATGTACCAAATAAACAAAAATTCAATGAAAGCAAGGAAAGTTATCACTACGTTATAACTAATGCTTACCAAAGCCATGCATTAAAAAAAATGAAATAAAAATGCCTTTCTTAACATGTTTCATAGTATGAATTTACTAGAATTAGAATTGAACAATGGTCAAATTTAATAAATCCACTTAATTTAAAAATATTTAATCAAAAGCAAATGTCTTAGCTGCAGAACATCTTAGCTCTGAATAGTGTAAATACTTCAAAAAATATGGGAGGGATAACAACTAATTAAATAAAACCAGTCAGATGAGTTCATAAGTAACAGACTGATCGATAAGTCAGAAAAAAAGCTTCAGAAATCTTGATGAAGGCTGACAGACTTACTCTGAAGCTGAGGCTGCTGGAAGGAAAGGGGCTGTCCGAACACAAATGGGCTGTGGACTAGGGAAGAGGGAGGTTTTGCAGCTTGATCAAAGATGGAAGGAGCTGGGAGATTGGGCCTTGACTGAATGGAATTCAATATGGCACTCAGTTGATCACCTGCAGTGGGCAAAACAGTCAAAACTACAACTTGTTACTCATTAACATCCAAAATGGCAAAGTCAATGGTGCTTCATAACAGTCAGGTAAGTTAAACAGTAAATAACGCCAGGCTAACTCAGAGAAGGGAAAGCTCATGACCACTGTCCTCAAATCAGGGATCTGATTCTACACGCTGGTTAGTTTTGAGATTTTTCAATGGACATACTACATCAGTCTCATATAGTAGTCCACAGAAATAAATCTAACTAAAATTCATATATAACTTTCCCCATTATTCAGGACAGAATAAAGGATCTGTGAGGAATGTATGTAAGTTCATTCAACATGTTGGGTGAGAGTGAGAGTGAGAGAGAGTGAGAGAGAGAGAGAGTGAGAGAGAGAGAGAGAGAGAGAGAGAGAGAGAGAAAGATCTTAAGAATGGTAAAAAGTGTTTATTCCATAGTGCTCACTAAGAACTAATGCCATCCAGCCTCATCTGAAGAATATTTCACACAGAAAACAAGCATTTTATAACTTCATTTTCTTAAAATGTATACTCAATGGGGACAAAATATATTTTCAACTCTGCAATACAACTACAGCATAGTTAACAATCAATACTTTTGTTTAAAAATGATTACTGCTAAGGAAACTGTTTTTGTAAAAGCAGGAATTCTTTTGCTTAAAGAGGTAATATAAAAAAATTTTCACTCCTATAATACAAAAAAAAAGAATGAGCTACCTAATTTGATTGGTATTTTTCCTTATAATTAAACATGAAGGATATAAATAAAATAGCTTAAGGACAGAAATAATTTAATTAGTTGAAAAACTGTATTTATAAACATATATGCATTTCATGATACTGAAGAGGGAAAACCTCATACTCGGGTAGATTGATGCAGAAATTGATAGGGCATTTCCAGCTATAATTACTAAATATAAGTGAAAAATCTCAACTGAACTGCCAAATGGCAAAGATTTATATGGAATTAGGCATTTAAATTACACAAGTTCTGATTTTTTTAAAATACATTAGGTTCAAGAAATTATTTTATAGTTTATGAAGAACTGTATAAACTGCTGTTCTATATCAAAACACTTGTAAACAATCTCTTGCTCTTGTGCAGTTGAGAAGAGAAAATGGAACATTTGTTAAACTAAATAGTAGTTAAGACCTATTTTATCAAATTTAACCTTAATACTTTTAAATATAAATATAAGTAGTCCAAAATGCATGCTACTTTTAAATAATATTTACAGAACACTTGATTTCCATTTCATAAATGCTTACAGCCACACCTGTATTTCTTAAAAAGAGAGTTTGTTTTTACAGTGTTTCATTGATTTCTATTTTAAAGACCTGACTTAAAGTGACAGCAGTCAGTAGAATGACAGCAACAGTCTCAGGGTAAGGGCACACATTTAAATAAAACATAGCTTTAGGACAGATTATTACATAGAGTCAGTGGCAGTAGTAAACACTGAAGTTCTCATTAAAGGGTTGACAATACTACAGAAAAAGCATAAAGGAATCACCACCTAGCACGTTCTTTCTAAGTATGAAGACAGCGTAAGTTAACAGAAGTCAGAGTGAATAGAAGTGTGCAAACAGGTAAAACCGCTGCCTGTGAGAGTGACTAAACTGAAAGAGGAAAGGAAGCTGTGAACATTAATGAAGCTAATTATAAAAGTGGCTTTACATTAAACTAATTATTTCTTATATACATCAATACAATTTTGCGTTTTTCATTATTAGTTTTTTAATAACTACAAATCAGGTAAATTCACATTGTATGTGTTCCTAGAAATGAATCCTAACACAATTTAAAAAAAAGCTGTGCTTTTTTTCCCCCCCTCAGATAGGGTCTTGATATGTATGTAACCTAGCTTGACCTCAAATTAAGTATAGAGCCTAGGCTGGCCTTCTCTTTCCCTCTCTGTGGTGCTGAGATTACTGGACTAAGGTAATATACCTGGCTTAAATGAACCTTAAAACTAAAAAAACTGCTTCCGCGTAGATCCTCAGTGGTCTGCTACCTTTCCACAATATTGCACATATTCAAGGATTCAAGATTAGGTATATTAGAAAGAACGTATCTGAATTTACCCATAAAGGCAATTCTGAATAAATTTCAGGAGCAAATTATCCCAGAAGAACTGTTAGACTCCCCATGATGTTGAGCATCTGTACACATTTTAATATTCAAAAAGTTTAGTCTTTATTTTTACAGCTTCCTAGTTCATTATGCATACCATGTTCAAATGCACTATTTCCTATAACTGTAATTTAACTAACAGTGATATTAGAGTTTTAAAATCACATGTAACTCATAAAGCCCACGTATAATGTTACTAAGAGAAATTCTTAATGGGATGTTTAAGAAAATTCTTGCTTGTTCATTTAAATTGTTCTCCTAGTAACAGATCATGTTAACAAGTTGTTAACAAGCATTTAGGTCTTAGAATACAAGTTCAGATTGAATGCCTTTAAAGTAGAAGCAAGAACCCCAGTAACATTAAGCTAAAATTGACATAAAACAATTTTTGTGAAAAAGAACCCCTTTTAAACATTTTGAATCTTGGTATGAATAAATTTTAATTTAATGACAAATATGGGAAGGAAAAAATGAATAAAAAGCAACAAAACCTTGCTTAAATCTTGACAAGGAAAAGACTCGCATTCAGATGCCTACCTTTATTATTTCCAAGGCCATAGTCAAATCCTTGGGCACTGCAGCTTGCCCCTTTATTAAAAGCTTGTACTGAGAAAGGGCTTGGAGGAGGAGTTTGAGAATTCTGATCCAGGAGAACTTGTTCTACAATAGAAGTCACAGCTATAAAGTTACTTTCACATGTTAGTCCCTAGTCATGTATCAGAGAAAGTTCTAAGAAGAGTTTGTAATGGTTTGATTTTAAGTGACTCGACAGATCTGAGCTAAGTCTAGCTCTCAGTCAGACTAGCTTAACATTTCAGGGCATATGACAAATTGTTGCTTTTGTTAATTAAATAAAGGGGGGAATTCACAAACTATATCTATGCTCTTATGTGGCCTCTCTTATTATGGCATGGCATATTATTGATTTATTTCTGGGTAAGTAAATCTTATTGCAAACAATTTGCACAAGGGCATTTTAAAAATAACTGGACACTAAATTACGGATAAAGTTTATATATATACATATACGCAAGTAGAAAAGGTCTTCAAAAATTCTACTTACATTGATAGCCTAACTATGATGTTTATAAATTAGCTTGCATTTACATACATTTGTAATATGCTAGCTAGTAAGCATCAGAATTATCCTATACCTGCCCACAAGAGACTGCATCTTGGTTTGAAAGACATTGAAAAATGAAAAAAAAGTTTTTTCACCATCCGCATAAACAGAAGGGGACAAAATGGAAATTGTAGTGAATCAATGTTGAAAAATAAACGCTAACAACAAAATAGGGCCCCTGCACCAAAGATGTTATGCATTTGGTCAACATTTTTTTTTTTTTTTTTTTTTCTTGAGAGAACATTCAGCTACATGAGGTTTCCTCACATAATACTGTAACTGGCTTGAAAACTGAACTTCCAGTTCATGGTAGGATTGAAAATTCAGGCCCAGACATGCACTGAAGATTCAGGCATCCAAATTCATGTTAGTGAAACAAAAGCAAGTTTTTCTTATACTTCAACAAAGATAGGTAATTATATCTTTATATCAGTAGTCTTGTAATTTTCTCCTTTATGGACATTCATTTAATATTTTACAAGTCAGTTTTGTTAGCTGTAAGATGTTTAAACCTTTAGATTTCCTTTTAATCAATTAAAAACATTAAAAAAAAACCTCTTTAAAGGAAAAGATAGTGCAATAAACATAAAACGCTTGTATGTTAAAGTTTAATCAATATAAATCACAAATTTAAGCCAACTTGCCATCTTCATGCCGTAGGTACTGGTTTCCGCCTCTGTCTCTAGCTAAGGACCATGCCTCTCCTTCATCACTCTCACAGAATTCTACCATGCTGTTCTTATCCAGCTGCACCCACGTACCTTCAGAATTGGTTACCTGGTACATAACAGAAAGCATGATTGATTGGCTTAATTCTTTCAGGGCATCCAGACTGAAAGCCAATAAAAAGCTTAAGTGTTTAGGAATAATGTAATGATTCCAACAAATTTCTACTGTGTAATTAGTTTCTGAAATTAAGACCACAGCCTGAGGTAAGACAGAATTAAAACATCTGTAAAGTACTGTTTATTTAAGCCTTTAATTAAAATAGTATCTTTAAAACAAAAAAAGGTGGCGATAAGGGAGGGAGGGAGGGACTGGGAGGGAATGAGGGAGCGGGACACAGCTGGGATACAGAATTAATAAAATGTAACTGATAAGAAAAAAAATCAAATTAAAAAAAAAAGAAAAAAAAAAAAGGTCATCTCAATAATTTCAAATGCCCCAAACTCAAAGCTCATTTTTTAGACTTACAGTGCCCTAAACAAAGCATATTCATTTTTGCTAGGTTATTGGTGCCTACAGTGAAATGACCCTGACCCTGAGAAATAGCATGACACACTACATCTTCAAGCTTATCTGTGGAGGCAAATGCCACAGTGGTCTAAAGAATAATTTTATTTGCTCAGGACTTCAGTGAGACCTGTGAATGGGAACAAACAAGTGAAAACTTTTGGCGGGTCATATCTCCATACCGATTCATAGAAAATGTTTTAAGTGCTGACAACCCATAATATAGTTAGAATAATGAAAACATATATCCAAATACAGAGCATTTAGATATACAATACAACTTATCTGTTAATATAAACGATGCAAATATTGTTTTCACGAGATAATTATGAGAATAATTTTTAAAAGCACAGAAAATTATGTTAGTGTTTCCAATACAAGTAAAAGTCAACAACATAAACATTTAAGAACCCGAGATGGAAATGACAATCTGGAAGAAAGTGATATTTGATTATATTAGATTAAAAATGAGTATCATAAAAGTCATGAAGCTACAAGAATCCATACCTCTCCCACTGCTTTGACTTTGTTTCCCAGAACTAACATTCCAATTGGGATACCTCTAAGGTTAGGGCAGCTTCTGATGTTGTGACCTGAAGGTCCCGTCTTCACTACCTTGTACATGCCTGGCCCGCCTCTCAAGAACGGATTATCTTGTTCTTGCATTGTTGCTTCCTGTGGGCAGCAGGAGTTTACGTCTTTGAAAAAGTCATCAGTATTATTTTTAGGTTCCTGAAAATTTGAGATGAAAAATGAACAAAATACAGTCGGTTACTACTTTCATAATCCCATAAGAGTTTTTGGAACAAGTCTACAATATTTCCAACTAAGACTATATAATTAAAGTAATAGCTAATGCCACTGCTAAGAAACCATTCAATTTTTAACATTGGTATTCAAAATAAATTTGAGGAGGAAAAAACCCAGCAAGAACAGAAAATTATATAAATTTCTGTCTGTCGTACCTTCAAATTTGAGAAACACAGTACCATAGTATATGAAATAATGCTTACAACATTTTAGCAAAGCACAGCACAAATGAAAACATCTTCCTAGATTTGCTAGGCCAGCACTACCACATGACATATCAACGCTAGTGGCAGAAAAAAAAAAAAAAAAAGCAAATATTTAGTAGAGAGGAGAGATTAGTACTAAAGACACATTTTAAACAAACTATTTCAATTTATATGTTGAAGGGCATTATTTTTAAATGCAAAGATCCTGCTATCCTGCTCTGTATTTCCTGTTAGAGGATACAACAGGGAGATACAGCAATGTCTGTATTTGCTCTGTTTCACATTAGGGGTTCTTCGTTGGCCTTATTATTGCTCTTTGTGGTGTTGAGAATTGAACTCAAGCTCTTGAATGATTTATATACATACTGAATTACAGCTCCAGCCTACAATTATCATTTCTTCAAAAACAATTAAAACTACTTTTACATATAGAAGTAGGAACTCTATGAATTGTGTGTTCACATAGAGTAAAAAATAACCAGAGGGAAGCATCCATAAAATTAGAAAAAAATAAGAATAAAGTTATGTAAATAATGACAACACTATCATTACAAATGATAAACTTTATAGCATATTTCTATAAGTATCTTCATATTAGCAGATACATATATACTCAAACAACAGTTATTAAAAATAAATATTGGGGCAAAGATATGTAGATTCAAGAATGGGTTTGAACCTCGATAGTATAATAAGAATTGATTATTAGCTTTTTAGTTGTTGTTTTAAGACCAAGTCTTGCTGTGTCATCCTGTCTAGAAAACACTTAATAAACCCTCCTTACTTAGTCTTCTAAGTGACGGGATTAGAGCTATGCAGCTATAATCTAGGCTCCTTACACGATACTTTTCAAATCACATGATGGCAATAAAAGACCATCTTTTACTTAACAAATATATACTATAGCAATAATTTATTTAAACTTACTATAATTATACTTTGTATACCAATATTCTTTACATATTGACAACTTATTAGAAATAAAACCTTTAGTGACTTGAAAAAAATACTAGGTTTGTAAGTAAACTGAATGTAAAAATAAGTATTCATATTACCATGCATATATATTTGTAAACATCTATATGTACATTTCTATAAATATAAATAGAACATAAAAATACATTTAAAATTTAATAAGATATAAACTTTGAACAGTGTTAGCATAATCACAAGATTTTTGAATGAACATTTAAAAATTCCTATTTCTCAATGGTAAAGTTCACTAAATACATTAGGTCATAGAGGAGGAAACTTTTAGGGCTATTTACGTCCTTTTTAAAGTTGCACGTTGACTTTAAAAATATCAGCAAAATGCACAACCTGAAGCTGAAAATAACTTCAGTGCTTGCATCATTTATTAGATTTAACAGTAATCGTAATTTCAAGGGGGTAACAATGGAGAGTAAGTCATAGCAAAACTAATAATAATTATAACCTATTCACCAAAGGTAATATATGAAAGCCTTAGGAAGACAGTTGATAGTTTATCTAAACATTAATAAAGCTATGTAAAATAAAAGTTCTTTTGTATTAGACTGTTTAAAAATAATTGATGCACATAAAATCATGACTGTGCCTGTCATTCTTAAGCAATCTTAGGATGTAATTCTTTTCAATATAGAAATGAGAACAGAATATAAAATTGGTGAATTTCAATCATATATACATATACACATATTTCCCATTCAATTCCCAGCTTCTCATATAAAACAAATATTTGAAAGGTCACTTCAGAAGAGTACGCTGGGCACAAATAGAAGAGTTATGAGGCCATACCACCACCACCTATATAAGTTCATTCTGAATAAAGTAACTTGGAGCAAACTGTTGGAGAAGCTTATCAGAAAACCACTGTAACTGTGAAGCCATGGAAATGTTCACTTCATTTAAAGTGGTAACACATTTGAGGAAAATGAGAGGAAAAAAACCAAAACCCTCAAATGCAAAACCTCTGCACAGATTTTTCCCCCTGGTAAATTCCAGTTTACTAATTCTAAGCAAAGCTTGAAAGACACAATGTAAAAGCTGTTGCACATGATGAAATACCTGGACAATGCATGATTGTTTCTTATAGTTAACTCACCTGGGGGAAAAAAGCTTTGGTAGTCCATGAAAATACGTCCAAATCCCTGACTCCTTGGCTAGCATTAAAGATATTCTGAGCGACAAAGTTTAAGAAAGAAAATATCAACAAGGAACGGGAACAGAGTATCATCTGAGAAGATGCGTTCACAGTAACATTTTCTGAACTCCAGCACCAATAGGAAATATTATTTTGCTAAAGTGAAACTGAAGCCACCTGAGTAAACCACACATCAAAGTTGTGAAAAACAAGGTTTTGTCAAAAGCTCTCCATAGATATAGTGTGTCATGCCATTTACTTACAGCAGACTTCGCTGTAAGACTTGGAGTCAGTGCAGGAAGAAAACCTTGAATCCTTTAAATGAGAACATTATTTGTTCTAGTACAATCCAGATGTGTTTTATGACAGAAAACAATCTGTCGTTTTATAAATATGTCAACAATAGCGATTATATAGACAATGCAACTCTTACAAATAAAAATGGCATGTATGTAAACGGTCCCTTTTCATAATAAAATAAAAAAAAAACAACCCAAATGAAAAATAGGTCATTAAAATATTTCCTACCTTCTATAAATGAAAAAAAAAAAAAAAAGAAAAAAAAAAGAAACAAGAAAAGAGAAACGAAGAAAGACCATAGGAAATGTTTCTAAAAAATAATAGCAAAAAACCTTTTTTTTCAAGAAAAGCATAAAGAAACACGTGTAAATCTTTTATCAAAAGAAAAGTAACTGGTTTATCTCAAAGTTAAGGAAATCATAAGCACTCAGGATTTCTATGTTAAATTCCAAAAAGTATTTTGTTAAAGAACACTTAATTAATGAGAACATTGCCCTATTTTTTCACAAACACTCTAATGACAATTTATTTATGTATTACATGTTTTACACATACACATCGCATAATCAATCTATTCTTAATTTTACTTAAAATTCAAAAATACTTAGTATGCAGCAATCCAACAAAAGTATTGCTTATTTAAAGACTATGTTAACAAGTTGTTCAAAAGAGGACATTCAAATGTTAATTGAAGTATATATCACTGAAGCCTTTAAGATGAAATAAACATTAAAATACCTGATCACTTATGAAATTTTAGACAATGAGAAGATATTTGCTACTTTCTAGTTCTTTATTTCCTTAAAGTATGTGTGGGTGGATCTTTTTTGTTTTACATTTAAATTTTTAAAAATTTATTACAATTTATTCACTTTGTATCCCCACTGTAGCCCCTTCCCTTGTCCCCTCCCAAACTCACCCTCCCTCCTCTTCTCCTCACATGCCCTTCTCCACGTCCACTGATAGGGGAGGTCCTCCTCCCCTTCCATCTGACCCTAGCCTATCAGGTTTCATCAGGACTGGAAGCATTGTCTTCCTTCCTCTGTGGCTCTGTGGCTGTAAGGGTGCTCCCTCATCAGGGGGAGATGAACAAAGACCCTGCCATTGAGTTTATGTCAGAGACAGCTCCCTGTTCCTCTTACTAGGGTATCCACTTGGATACTGAGCTGCCATGGGCTACATCTATGCAGGGGTTCTAGGTTATATCCATGAATGGTCCTTGGTTGGAGTATCAGTCTCAGAAAAGACCCCTTTACCCAGATTTGGTTCTATTGCTCTCCTTGTGGAGCTCCTGTTCCCTCCAGGTCTTTCTATCTTCCCCTTCTTTCATAAGATTCCCTGCACTCTGCCCAAAGTTTGTTTATGAGTCTCAGCATCTGCTTCAGTACCCTGCTGGGTAGAGTCTTTTCTCTAAAAGCCTTCTGTGGTAGGCTCCTGTCCTATTCTCCGTTTTATACCTCTTCTGATGTCTATCCTGTTTGCCTTTCTGAATGAGGATTTAGCATCTTACTCAGGGTCCTCCCTCTTGCTTAGCTTCTTTAGGTGTACGGATTTTAGTATGTTTATTCTATATTACATGTCTAATATCCACTTATAAGTGAGTACATACCATATGTGATATTTGCTACTTTCTATTACTTTATTTCTTTAAAGTATGTGTGGGTGGATACTTATACTAATTACAAATATACTTATAAATATTAATTATAGGATATAAGGCATGTAATAACAAGTTTCTAATCATGTGCCCACAAATACATTTGAAACAAAACTGAAAACAAAGCCATTATCCCCTTAATTTCAGAATACATGGCCAGTAGATCCTCTTTATCTAGGAAAAGTAAAACCTTTACAAAGCATTCCAAAATGCTGCTCTGAAGGAAATGATCTCCATATTGCTAGTTCAATGCATACAATAATCTTTGGAGTGTTTGTTCAATGGCTGTTCTCCCTGAGAATTGTGTTGCAAACATTTTGACATAAAACAATATCAATATTTTAAAATTATTTTCACATTTATTAAATATTACTTTGATGCTAAAGAAATGAAAAGCAATTATTAAAAATAATGTAAATTGATTTAGCATTAAAGAGCGATGTAGTAATTCTTCAAGCTTATATCTTTCTTTAAATCACTGTGCAAACTTAAGTGTTTGCTGAGTCAGTAACAATGAAATGATATTAAAAATGATGTAGCTAATAGCTGTAGCAACAGATTCCACTGAAATAAATTTTGTTTATTCTAATTATATTATTTAAGTTCTAATTTTATACATTTTGCTTTAGTTCCTATAGTTGTGGAAAATTCTCAGACTAAAAAATTTACTGTAAATTTAAATTATTTATTAACTATTAAGACATTTACCAAATAGAAATCAGTTTTATTTCTAAACTTTCTAAATCAGATTAGAAATATTTTATCTAATTGTCTGATTATTTATCAAAATAGTAACTTATCTAAAGTCTCATTTTTGACTGTTACAAAAAATGAATTAAGCTTACATACCATATAACTTCAAAGGTTAATATGGCATAACAAAGAGGCACATACACAATAATTTAAGTTAGTTCATTCTGAAATCCTATTTTAAAGACAGTATTTTTTTCTGGAGAATTAGAATATTAATTGCATATTAGAAACATAACTAAATTAACCAGCAATAGAGAACAATTCTAAGATAATAGTCAGGGCACAGAACACGTTACATAAATTAATAATTAGTACAGTGAAAATACATTATGAAATATATCAAATGCTTGTGCAAAAATATCTGCTAGAAAAGCACAAAGCTGAGGGCTGCTAATTTTAAAGCAGAAAAAGAATAAGAAAATCAGTATTGTACATATATAAAATATTACCATATTATTTTAACTGCTTTGTGTTCTCATTGTCATTAAGAAAATTAATCATTAAAGAATAAAATGAAGAGGCAGATTATAATAATCTAGGGACAGCATATTTATTCATGCTGTACTAAATAATTACTTATTATTACTAATATTAATATTAAAAAAAGACTACCTATATACATAAACACAAACCCATTCACAGACTAAAACAAGGAAATCTGAAGTATGTCAAACCTGTGCTGCCAGACCTTATTAAGCATTTCAAAAGAATGTCTATAAAATGCAAGAAATTGCTAAGTACCAATTGGTGATGCTACAAAGGCATCACAGGATAGCAAATTTTCCCTTAAATCTACTCCAACTCTTTAGTACCCTAAATTTTTAAATATCAGTGTACTTTCTTTAGGTGAGCAACAACTAGCCCGGATAGGGGGTAATCTCTAAGTGGATGTACATATTAGACACCCTCGTTAGCTCTGGAAGAATTCAGAATATAGGCACTAGCTTTTCTTGATGTAAGTTCTCTTTTCTACTCAATATTTCTTGCAATGTGTATTTGACATTTTGACAAAGTACATGAAGAACTGGATACAGAAGTTATAAGTCATGAAAATCTCCAATTATAAAAATAAACTCATCGAATCAACTTGTGGTTTTTTGTTTTTGTAGTTTTTGAAGTAGCGTTTCTCTTGGTATAGTCCTGGCTGCCCTGGAATTCGTTCTGAAGACCAGGATGGCCTCGAATTCAGATATCTGCCTGCCTGACTGCCGAGTACTGGGACTCGTGTGTGCCACCACTGCCTGGTTCATTTTCAAAATTTAAGCCTTTCCTTCTAGGAAGGCAAACCTCTCCAATGCCATGTGATAGCTCTGTATGTGACATGCACCTCTTGTTACTCCTGTCTTCTAAACCGTATAAAATCTTGTTGTCGCTAACGTTTTGGTAGTGGTTGCCAACCTTTGGGTTGCAGCTCCTTTGTGGGCCACATATCAGGTATCCTATACAGTATTGCTTTACATCACAATTCACAATGGCAGCAAAATTACAGTTATAATGTAGCCACAAAGTAAGTTTATGATTGGGGGTCACCACAACATGAGGAACTGTATTAAAGGGTCTCAGCATTAGGAAGGGTGAGAGCCACTGCTTTATAATTTTCAAAGTATAGGAATCACTTATTAATTATTTTTTAGGGTTATATGTGTGTTTTGTCAACGTGTTTATGTGTATAACCTCAGGCTTCATATTCAGGACCGCTAGCTGCCTCCCTTGAAGCAGCATCCTGTCTCTGCCAACCCAGAGTTGGGATAACAAGTATTTAGCAGCTTGCCCTGAATTTTATGTGAGTTCTGGAGATTGAACTCAGTACCTCCCATAGGGCAAGACACTTTACTGGTTGAACTATCACTTCATCAAACTTCATTTTAAATACTTTAATTGACTTATTTGCCTTCAGAGTAAATGAAAATTTAGTCACTACTGTTGCAAATATTCATACTTATTTAAATTGGCAGTTTATCCCAAGGAATAATGATTTTATAATAGCTAAATGACTTTGAATTACACTACTTTAATGTGTTCCTTTTTCTTCACATCCCTCTTAGATACCTCCTAAATCAAGCCATTCCACAGCTTATCACAAAGCAACTTCATTAATTATGCAATTATTTATTATTCTGTAACTATACTTACACTTACCGCTTCATTTTACCAAGGCAAATTAAACATAAAAATATACACCTTGGAATAACACCAAGTAGGGCTCTAGTACTAGTTCCACTAATACTTAAAATCTTGGAAAAATGAGAACAATACATTTAACAAGACAGTGTCACAATAAGAATGACATGAAACAAGCAAGGTAAGAAGCACATATGTGTGAGAAAATATTTTAAGCAAAATGATTATACCAGACAAAAGCAGTCAAATTCGATATCAATAGTAAAGGACTACTATGAGTAAAGTGTAGTACTTAAAACATTGTAGAAGCAACAGACAGGAGAAATAATCATTATTTAGTCCTTACCACTAATGAACTTAAACTTGAAATCTCTCTCTGTCTCTCTCTCTCTCTCTCTCTCTCTCTCTCTCTCTCTCTCTCACACACACACCCCACGTGAGTTATTGGTTGAAGGTAAATAAAGGAAACTAAATTCAATGAATAGTTGTAGTGGGAGAAAGAAGAAAGCCCACTCTAACAATGTGCAACTTAAAAAAAAAAAAAAGAGGGAAACATATTTTACATAGCACCTATCTGCTTTCAATCTCACTGACAACTACTCATCAGTTCCCAAGTACTTCATGCCAATGCTATTTATTAGTAATGTCATAGGAACACTTAGTTGGGAAAACACTCCTATTTTGTAGTTTATCATCTATTTAATGACACAGCACTATAGTCAACAATGACTTAACCACTCTACTGCAATATCAAAGAACTGCATTTAATATACTTTCACTCTAAGAGTTAGTATCATTAGGTACAAGTCTAAACATCACATCTTATATTAACACAATGGTAAAGTAAATCAAAACATAAAGGCTCCTGAGGTACACATAACACAGAAATAACTGTCAGAATAACAAACAACATTTATACCTGTTCTTGAATGCATAGTAATTCTACTTTCTCAAATACTGGGTTGAAATTCATTCTAAATAGTAGAGTGAATGAATAAGAAAATGAAGTATAATAATTTTACTCTTTTACCTCTGACAGGAATTCAGTAGGTTTAGTTTTAATTTATTACTTACTGTTGGTGAAGGATCAGAATAAGCATTAAAAGCCTTACCCCTGCCAAATTCCACTTTCATTACACTAAAGCCCTTAAGCATTCAAGCACTTTTGAAGTAAAAGTGATAGGTATGGATTACCTCAGAACTGAAAAGCCTTAATCAAAGAAAGATCTATTATGAGGACCGAGGGTAACTATGATGCTCATAAAAAAACCATCTTTCACTTACGTCAACAGGGACCAGAAGGCTCTTGCCAAGATGTTGATTAAAGGAGAGACACCAGGCTTCCGTGTAACCATTCATGTTAGGGACATACTTCTTAATTGTCTCATCATTCAGTCTCAACCACACACCATCATCATTGTGGATCTGGGGGGAAAAGACACCAAACAAGCTTGGCTTCCTGTAACTACCAGGAAGCTAGTGGGGACTGAGAATAAACAAAGCAGGGTGAAGTGGAGTTGCTGTACTTAGTTTCAGGAGAAGACAGTATGTGGGAACTTCTAGTGTGTTATCTGAAATTTTATGCATGATATCAAAGCAATACGATCATTTTCATGGTGACATTGTGAAAGCAACTATCTCAGGAGTTAAAAGCACAAAGAAATCATACAATAAGTAATTTAACAGTTTCTAAAAAATATGTCTTTTATTCAGGCTATTTGGTTGCACTGCAGGAAAATATTCCACGGAATTACCAAAGTTAAAGCAAGCCAAGAAATACATTTTAAAACTATTCAAAAATTCATTTAAAATACATCTATATTTAGAAACTAGTACTTGTTCTACAGGTTCTGACTACTATGTTCAACTGAGTTTTTCATGCTCAAAGTATAATTTCCTCCGTTTTTAAAGGGAGAAAGTTAAATGTAAACCTCAATGACCATATAAAACACTTTTTGAAAGATTTCCCAAACTGTTTGAAAGATATGCCTTTCAAAATGGATAAAATTTGGGATTTAACTATCACTTATGCAGCAAAGCTTCTCCAGCCACCTGCTGCCTCTTTTATTTCTGATATATTTGCATATAATTCTATTTATTATATTTTACTATAGGCTACTGTTGTCACATTTCATGAGTAAAATTTCAGATAACACACTATTCAGCATAGTCCTATGAAGCCCAGAGTCAGGAATGGGTTATTTCTTTTGGAGTTATTGACAAGTGACCCAAAGACCCCCAAAACATTCTTAGGCTACTGCCAATGTTTTTGGTGACCCTCCAGGACTTGACAGTAAGACCCTATTGCTGAAGATACCACAAATGTATCTCTTAGAACAGAGATATCAAAGCTGGTACTCACAGGAGGCTTCAACCCTACTGGCTATCCCTCAGAGTATTGTAAGTTGCTATCTACACTACCAGAAGAGAAAAGGAATCACCAATCTTAGGCAGCTGTCTAGCCATTGCACCCAATGTCTAGCCAGAAACCTGTTACTAGATAGCTCATAGGTCCTTGGAAAGAGTTTACTATTACCCTACTAAATGAACATAGCATTAAACTGACCCCTAACTGACCTATTGATATGAGCACATCAATCAATCCTCAGTAGCTTCTTGTTTACAGTAGATGGTGATTAACAGTGACCCACAATGTTCAAGATGTAAAGAATAAGAAACTATTCAGCCTTAAGTGGGCCATCTATATCACATCCTCTCCCCCCAAGTCTCAGGAATCATTTGGGAATATGGTGAGAAAAGACTATAAGAGCCAGATGTGATAGATGATGACCAAGGAAACTGCTTTCTTGCCACAACAGTGCAGTCAACACACATGAACTGATAGTAGTTGAGAAAACATCAACACGCCCTGTACAAGCTAAGCCAGACAAAATCCTAGCACATAGAAGAGTTCCACTCTCTACCTAAGGAGCTATTGGCATCTAGTAGTTTCTGGGAGAGGGAAGAGTCGTTGTCTTTAAAGGTGCAGCCCTTGGCTGAATGCTTTTCAGTGAAGATCATCAGAGTTTATGGCCAGCACAATTTGGACTTATGGGTGGAAAAAAACCAAACCAAACCAAACAAACAAAAACAAAAAGAAGGGCTGAACAGATGGCTTATTGGTTTAAGAGCACTGGCTGCTCTTATACCAGAACTTGGCTTGATTCCCAGTGCCAAATTGGTGTCTTAAAACCATCTGTAACTTCAGTTCCAGTGGATCTGATGCCCTCTTCTGGGCTCCACTGGTACCAGGGACATGTGTGGTACATAGACATACATGCAGGCAAATATAAAATGATTAAAATATTTAGAAAAAAGAAGATACCAAGTTGGATATGTTGGGAAGGATATCTAAGAGGAGTTGGGGGAGAGAATGAATATGATAGAATACTTTGTAAAAATGTCTCAAGAAACTGATCAGAAAATTAAATAAAAGGTCCGCAGACTACTTAGAGCCCAGTAACATTAAAACTTAGTTTCCTGTGAAAACATTACAGAAAAATTCTGTTCAAAATAAATTACTAATACATATTTATTAATTACCTCATCAATAAAAGTGATAGTTCCATTGACTTTCACTATTCCAATCTGCTCACTTTGAAGGGAAGGGTGGCTCCGGATGCGGAGACCAGCACTGTCCTTGGCGACAAATTTTCGAATCTGAGGAAAGATATGACAGTGATGGAGAAAAACGCAAACTCTACTTCCCATGTAGCCAATGAGAAAACCAGCAGATTCAAAAGTACAATCGACAAAAATGTCCTCACAATCATCTGTAGTTAGTTTCCTTCTGTTACTTATAACAATAAAAGTATATTTCTATGTACTGAAGAATATTTTATATCAATGTTATTAAATATATTTATGATTTCTCACTGTAAGTATTAAAGAATATAACAAAAATATAAAAAGTAACTTTTTAGAAGGGCAAGATATAAATTACAATATCATTATTTTCTTTTTAACAAACAGTTTAGCCATATCCCTTTAGCTAGTTTTTAGGTATAACAAGATTAAAGTTTCTTTTAATGACAGAGAATATTTTAATCTTGAAAACTCACATGTAATTTCAGTAGACTTTTTGTTAATAGCAATTTTTATTTTTATTTTTTTTTTTAGTATCAGGAAGTTCAGAACACTAATGATCTGCTAAAGAATACATAAAGAAGCCAAAAAGTAAAACTGTACAATTTGAAAAGATTAATTCTTATGAACTACTCTTTAGACTGATTTAGGGATACTGAATAGAATACTAAAATAAATCAAGTAAAACATTAGGTATTTGAGAGCAACTTTGAGGTATGAAGGAAAAATTTAAATCTTTGACCAATTCTACTTTTTGTCCTATGCTAACCTTATTTGGTTGAGGGTCAGCCTTTGGCTTGACTAGCTGAGTTCCTGGTGGAATCATCCCTTTTGGTGGATCTTTTACTTTTACTTCAAGTCCAGCATCTGTAATTAAAACAGTGTAATTATAACATTTGACTATAAAGGTGAGAGGATTGTGAAATCTAAGCACATTGTAGACTATTTTATTTTTCATATTATGTATATGTGGTGTTTTGCCACCATGGATATCTGCTCACGCCATTCATGACTGGTGCCTGCCAAGGCTAGAATAGGGCAGCACATCACCTGGGACTGGAGTTCAGGAGGTTACAAGGCCACCACATAGGTGCAGGGAAGTGAAACTGAGTCCTTTGGAAATACATTCAGTACACTTAATTGTTAAGTCATCTCTCCAGTCATATTTTAAACAATTAAGACAAATACCTGAATTCTGCTTTTCTTTTTAAATGATGATTGATGCTAAGCACAGGAAAAATAGAAAAAATTAAAAAATGGTGTCCTGAGATTACCGAAGAACAGGTTATAGTGTTTTCCTCACTGTTTAATGTGGGTGTGTGTGTGTGTGTTTCCCATTATTTAACTGGAATACATTGAATGATCATGAACAAATTCAAAATAATAATAATAGAAAGGACCCCTTTTGTGACAAGTGCTATCCAACAGTAATAGGTCAGAACACTTTTCATCACCCACAGTGATAAGCTCTGTGACTGAGACAGCAGGGCATGGATGACAGTACGATGTCAAGATGGCAGTATGATAATACAGTAGTTAAGAGATAACATTCTCTCAGTGGCTGGCTCTCTGATCATCTCTAGGGGTGGCGGGGGGTGGGGGGGAGCAGCCTTACCAGGCCACAGAGGGAGGTGATGCAGCCAGCAATGATGAGACCTGATAGGCTAGGGTCAGATAGTAGGGGAGGAGGACCTCCCCTATCAGTGGACTAGGGGAGGGGCATAGGGAAGAAGAGGGAGGGTGGATGGGACTAGGAGGAGACAAGGGAGGGGGCTGCAGCTGGGATACAAAGTGAATAAACTGTGATAAATTAAAAAGGAGAGAGAGATGACGTTTGCATGCTAGACCACACTTGGCACTGTGTGAATACAAGCCTCACTGTCCCATTTCTTTGCTATTGTGAATGATGCTGAATAAATGCGAAAGTACAAGTTTCTTTGTATTCCTCACTAATGCTTTGAAGACCCTGCTAAAATTTCTATTTCTGTATTTCTATTCTACTTAAAATAAGTTTTGTTTTCTATTCAATCTCAGCAACCTATGGTTTCATTGCTTGAAAAAATTATTTTTTCTAGAACCAAGTTTTGCTAAGAACTAATTAAATGTTTGCTGAACTAAAAGGTTTTAGGAACTTGGTGAAATAAAAGGGACCGTGAGAAAGGCTTATTATAATTCACACATCTGATTGAATACAGTTGTTAACTCTATATGCCAAAATGTAAAGACCTTCTTTATTTCCAGTCTAAAAATAAACAACTTACAGTTCAGCTCCCCAAAGTTTATTGTGATGTTATGTTACTATTACAGTTACCCTTTGATGACATTATACATGACAGTTTTTATTCTACACAGGAATTATACAATGAAGCATTAACTCGTAGAAGAAAATCAGTATTTTTTTCAAACTTATTAGGAGATAAGATCTTTTAAACAACAGTATCTACTAAGCAGCCACTCTATGTTAGGTGCTGACCTAAACTGGGATATCACACATGAACTGTATGACATCTGCTCCTACCAAGAGAGGATGACTGACACGGAGAAGGTATAGCATGCACAGGATAATGCAGGGATGAGGAAGGAGTACCTCATACCTCACTGACACACTAGAAAACTGGAGGAGGACTCATGACAGCTCCAATGAGTGATCAGATACCATGAATTATCCTCAAGTGATATGATCTTTGCAATGTACTAATTGAGTACTCATTATAAAGGAAGAGATGAAGTCACAAAGAAGTTATAAAACCTATTTATATGTATAACAAAAGAGCAAAAACAGCACAAGGATGATTTTAATACTAGTTCTTTGCAGAAGCTTATTACTTAAAATTATACTTACCTATCTCAATGCCATCAATGGTAACATGAATAGTGTAGAGCCCTATAGCCCCTGGAGTCCAGTTTGCACAGTACGTTCCATCATTATTGACACGAATCAGCATATTTTCACTGGGCCTGGAAAAAAATAAGATGGATATCAAAAATTTTACTTTTGATTATGCAGTTAACATCATTTGCTATTTCAGTGAATATCTGAATATTATACTGCCTGGCAATCCTATAGCTTACAAACAACTGAGTTTCACTCTTTTTTCCTTAAAGGCCCATCTCTCCTTCCCACTCTCATCTGACTGTGAGTTTACTTTTCCCTTCTGAGGAAATAGAAACAATTGGCTATAACCTCCATGCAGTAATCAGATTGTTAAACCTATTCTACCTCATTTTCTCTCGTTACAAACTCTAGAATTTTCTATCTTAATTCTTATTCCTCTCTAATATTTTCCCCTTCATTTCTAATATAACCCTTCTCCCTGCACATGAACACTTAACCAAGACAGCCACTCTTTCTTTTTCATGTCTACTTCTTTTCTACAATTTCCGTTATTAGCCTTTTGCTCCTAACCTTGTATGACAACTGCTGACATCAGTTACTAATGGCCGTCACATCCTTAGTCTGAAAGTCAGTTCCTCCTCCTCAGCTGTGTTTCGGCAGCATCTAAGAACTGGTGATGCTCTCTTCCCTGAAACACAGGCTCCTTGTTTCTGACTTCCTCCTCTTGGCTTTCCTTTTGCCTCATTAGTCATTCTTTCTCAAGTGTTGTGTTGGCGTCTCCTCTTCTGACTGCCATTTCATTTATGAAATGCCCAAGGTTTGAGTCTAGATCTTTATTTCCTGAATCATCTTTTTAATTGCTCAATTATTATCACCCATTTCTATATAGACAACTCCCACATTCACTTTCACCTTAACCTTCAAACGATTTGCAGCTGCACAGCTGTATCTCCACTTAAATATTAACTATTTGAGGAGTTATTTGGAATTTCAATCTTAATATATCTAACAAAAAGCTCCTATTTCCTCCTAACCAACATATCCCTTACAGAACAATATACTACAGAAGAACATAAATACCTGCTTACTCCTAGGACTTCTTGATCCTCATAAAAATAATGATAATCTATACCAGGAGTTAGTAAATACTTTATGTAGCAATTTTAGTTTCTTAGGCCAATTTGTCTTCGTCATAACTATTTGATCACTGCAGTGTAAAAACAGCTACCAACAAGGAGCCCAGTTATGTTATAGTAACTTTAATAAAAATAGGCAGCAGGTAAAATTTGGTCTGTGAATTAAAATTGGCATGATTCTGTTCTATGGAATTGTTAAAGCCAAAGGATAATTAGATAGTCATTTAAAAAATGTTTTAAATTGAAACAGAGTTGTATCACTTTCCTTCTTCCTTTCTTCCCTTCAAATACTCCAGTGCTCTCCACTCTCAAATTTATAGCTACTATTTCTTTCATTATTATAAGCATGTGTATGTATACATGTATGTATATACAAATATGTATGCATATACAATATATGTACACACACACATATACACACCGCCACACTGTTTTTGTTGTTTGTGTATTTATAGTTTCAGAGTTGACTACTCTGGACAGAGAGTACTTATTCTACTTTCAATATCCACCCCCCTCGCCCCAGTCCACATTGCCTAATCATTCTTAACTTATTTCTCTGTTGCCATTCTTGCTTTCTCATAATTTACCTCTGAAAAACTACCACAGTGATCTAAAAACTTTAAGGTTTTCATTTAAGACTCATGAAATTTAACTTGGCTTATAAGAAAATTCAGCCTATGTAAGCACAGCCTGCCAGATAATATAAAACATATCCCATGTAGTTCTTGGACTCATCGCCAAACATGTCCTTTTCAGTATCCTCCAGGCCCATCATTTTTCTGTTTGTTCTACAAAGACATCAAGCTCAAACAACTCCACGTTTTCTATAGCTAAACTGAACTTCTCAAAATCTTCATTGATCAACCTACCATTTAAATGATAATTCTTAACCATGTGTCTCCCATCTTGCAGTATTTTTAGCAAGCTGCCACAATTCTGATGCTGTCTACATCAAATAACTTTACTTACTATCACTTTGTTCACTTTTTAATAAGTTGTCTGTATAGCAATAAAATACCAGAAAAATGGTATCATGTCTATCTTATTTATAAGTATACCTATGACCTATTAAATAAAGGTCAATAGGAACAGTTGAATGAATATGAGTCTGTTAGGATAAATCATTGTTTCTGTTAGGTTCAAAACGAATAATGCATACGATTTCCTTCATTCTTTCTTCTCCCTTCCTCTGTCTTCACTTGATATCCTCATCTTTTCTCTCTTTCTTATTTGAGACAGATTCTTACTATATAGCTAAGACTTGCTATGTAGCCAATGCTGATAGAACATGCTATAGAGCCCACTCTGTCTAGGATCTCCCAATGCTCTTACCTCAGTTTCTTAAATGCTGGATTATATCTATTACACTCAGGTTAATTTTGTTCTTATTCAGCTTTCTATAAATGTATAATGTGTACATTTATTTTATGAAAGTCAGCTGTTCCTACTATAGCACAAGCTTGGAACTATGATGATGGCAGAAACAAAATACTACATTCCTATTCTCAAGGGCACATTTTCAGGACTTTGCAAATTTGACAGAAAGCACTGTAGATTGTATACTATATGTTGAGTACAAACAAAAATGAAGTCAAACTAACGTAAATCCATTTCTAATTTTCAGTCAGATTCATTAATTTCCAATAAGGTCAGATGAAATGCAACACAGTATAGCCTATGGGTAGTTGTGCTTTTTCAGATTTGCTTCAGAGCCTCTTCCAAAGTTTATGGAGGTGATTACTCTAAGTACCATGTGGCTATTCTGCTCAAGATCTATTTTTAAAAGTACTTTTCCTGCCAGAAATGCTGATTCATGCCTATCTTCCAAATCCATGGGAGCGTTTAACAGGAATACCACAAATTCTGAGGCTTCTCAAGCTAAAGGACAAAAATCAGTTTCAACACACACGCACGCACGCACACACGCACACACACACACTGAAAACTTCCATAGTGGTAGGTTTTCACATGGTCTTTTCAAAAGGTCTTTAGTGTTTGTTATCCTCCCCATTTTAGATCTTCTACCCTTCCATTCCTGCCTCTACCCCATTTAAACTCCTGTTCCATTATTCTCTTTTCCCTTTCTAGTAGTGTATTCTATGCCCCGTCTCTTCAGTGATTTCCCCCATATTCATGGGCCCTTACTAATTTTCCAACCTCTATCTCTTTTTGAGTTATTGACCAATAGCATACTGCAGACCCATAAATGGTACAGGCCGTTCCTCCTGCCATTCTTCCCGTATCTTCTAAAACTTAATGGTAAAACCTATTCTGAAGGCATCACATACTTGATGGATAAAACACTGAGAAATCAAGATCCTAACTGACCTGCAAGCACCATCTCTTCTGACTAGCTTTCACAGTACTGGGAGGCATACTCATCAGTCTGACCCAGCTGTGAACCCTGAAGGGCATGGCAAGATATGCACTAGAGCACCAGTGCCCTAGTGACATCAAAGTCAAGGAAATAACCCTTTCTGATTGCATTTAAGTCCTCCTTTACAGGGTGAAATCCAGACCCAGCACCATTAAAGAGGCCAAGAACCTGTGGCTAGAAAACCCGTAATCCACAGGGGGAAGAACCCATTACTATTACTATGCTAAATGGACATGCTATTGAAATGACTACTGACTATTGATATACCCATAGATCTCAACTCTTTCCCCAAAAGCTTCTTGCAGTAGATGGCAAGTACACAGAGACTCACAACTGGTTAACACACAGAAAACAAGAGGCTATGTAGTGATCAGCTTAAAATGGGGTGTTTTTATCACAACGCTCAACTCAGGGCTCAGGAGTTTCATGGAAGAAGGTCTGGATTAACGATAAAGGCTTGAAGTGGTGGATGACTTTCAGGAACAAACAGGGCAGTGGCACATATGAACTAAAAAAATTAGTAAAAATATTTTAAAATAAAAGAAAATTTAGTCTGGATGATTAAGTTTTAGCAACACTTTATGAAAACAATTCTTACCTTTTAGGAGTTGGTGATGCAAAACGCAGTTCTTCAAATGAGTAGTTTTCATATACCTTTAAGAAAGAGACAAGGAACACTGGTACCTTTGCTATGGACATTCCCATTTAGTGCATGGCTAAACTACCCAATAAATCAGCTGAGACCACTGTCCATCTACACAAGAAATAATAAAGGCAAGACCCCTTGAAAAGTAATCTCTGATGTGTTAGATATCCAAACCAAAAAAAAAAAAAAAGTAATTTTATGATGCAATTGTTAATACTGTCAATTTGACAGGGACTAGGATCACCAAAACAACAAATACGTGGCTTTGTCAGTGAAGAATTTTCTAGGCAGGGTTAACTGAGACAGGAAAAGCAATTCCAAGTATTGAACTTAATAAAAAGGAGAGAGCAACACAGCAGGAGTATTTATCTTTGTTTTCTTTTTGAATGAGGATCTGCCTGTGCCTGCATCCATGCTATCCCCACCATGGAGGAATATAGCCTCTAGAACTTTAAGCCAGAACAAACCCTTCTTCCCTTAAACTGCATACCAAGCATTCTGCCATAGCAATGAAAATTTAGCTTAACAAGATATAAAGATAGAAACTTTTCAGATTTATTAGCATTTTAAATTTCTCAAATACAGAGATACTATAGAGAAAAGTCTTCACATGGAAGAAGGGCATTTTAAAATATGTAACTTAAGAGGGTTATGCATCCTCAATATAAGCCACCATTCCATATACAGAGACAACACAGCAGAAGACTGAGTAATGCCAACGTACTGAAGAACAAATGCAAAGGTCAGCTAACACTGGACAGGTTATTTAACTAAGACAGTAAACAAGGAAGGGCAAATGAAAAGCACAAATAGCACAATCACAACTAGTATTCAGTAAAAACCAAGTGGCAATGAGCACAGTGACTAGCAGCAGGAGGATAAATTTTGGTAATGTTTAACAAAGTTTTAGACATGTTTTTCCTACAACTTATATTCTTCCGAATATGTTGTAGAGAAATTCTTTTTCATGTACAAAATGACACAAAAGAAAGATCTTTATTTCAGTACAGTTTGTTAAATTTCCAGCAATAGGAAAAGTGGACAAATTACAGAAAAGTGAGCAACTAAGTACTTGAAACAGTTAATGGACAGATATCCTAGCAGGACATAATACATAAAAAATATAATACCACTCTGCAAAGTTTTGGAATATGGAATAAATAAAAGTATTATTTATGGCTAATTTTATATTTACTAAAAGTATAGTATGCAACACAGAGAGAGGGGAGAGAGAAGGGAGAGAGAAACATTATATCTAATATATCCTCTGAGACAGGTATGGGATGGTGTGGAGCTCTGTTAGAATAGGTTGAAGTCTGACATCTCTGGATAGCCATTTGCTTGCACTTTGCACTTGGTCTATGACAGTGGACTCCCTCTTCTCAGCAAGGTTCTAAAAGTACTCCCCTCCCCCCAAATCTGTATACCCTAGGTCTCATAAGGAGCATCACATAGCTCTCAGGGAAGATTACAGGCCAGAACCTTTCTTGATTTAAAACAACAACAACAACAAAACCCTTCCAGAAAGCATCTGGGAATTCCTAGAAATGCCCCACCCCATTAAGGATCTTAGTTTTAGCACTGACCTTCAATGTACTTTGAGATTCGCCCACTCATAGGATAATTAAGTACAGTATTTTCCTTCTTATGATAGGACCATGCTACTGCATGGAAAATGAAACACTGTACCATTACATGCAAATGAAGTATCCCTTACCCCCTGGCTTCATTGAACCAAGCACATTTACCCTCAAAATTCTACCTAGTGCTCAGAGGCTTATAAATCCCTGTTTTTCAAATAAACATGTTGGCTTTGGCTGGTTATGTGTTGTGTGGTACCATCAGCTTTCCATCATTTCTCCCTTTCCTTTGGGCTGCATCTCATCAAGCCTGCCTGCTGGACCACTGGGTCTCTGCCTTACCAGGCCTGTGTCTGTTTCGGTGGCAAGCCCAGCAGGCATGGGCTTTTACTCCCACCTCTGCCTTGCTTAATACAGTAGCTTAACCAAGAGCTGAAGCACTTTGGTATCATCATAGGCTTTGGAACACCAAAGTTTCCCCTGCCACTGATGATCTCATTCTAAAAGAGCAAAACTGTAACACTTAGTGGAAATTTCTTTCCACATTTTGGCCCATTGAATTCAGGCCTTGCCCTAAAGGGCTCTAGCTGCTCCTAAGGGGGAGGGGGGAAACAACAACAACTTTCTCCATCTGGAAGCCAAGACAGGAGGGGCCTAGGAATGGTTTGTGACTATAAAAATGTTTCTTTGTATAAACTGGCAGAAGCCTAGTTGGCATGGGGGTAGTATGTCAGTCTTATAATAGCAAAAAAATATCTTGATAAAAGATTCGGGAAATGTAAAGACAAAAATGGGTAGCATGTACAATAAATTTAGCACATGATACCTGATACATTTTATACTTGCAATATTACCAACTTAAAAATTTTTTATAGCTCAATTTAAGATCTTCAATTCCTTATACCCTTCTAGCTTCCCCAGGACTTATAATGAAATGCATACCAGTTAGCCCCTCCTTCCTTTAAGTAACTGTGATTCAAAAAATCATCTAGCTGCTTTCACTTATCCAGGAATTGTGCATAAGATGTATGTAACATAAGGTTGACTTTGCCATGTTCCTACAGTAGTTAGCAGCTAGGAACCCAGGTCTCCAGACTCTACAGTCTCTGTTTTACTACACCATTTTCAACCACAAGACCATATTTTATTTTTCCATCCTACCACATGCCACTTACTGCTTAGTGAGTTTATAGTATCTATGAATGGTTAGTAAAGAATATCAGCCCAGAGCATGAATGGACATCTCAGAGAGACCGCTTGGGAATAATATTCTGTGACTGTTCTAACAATGGATATTTCAGAATCCTCCTGAATTCCAGCAGTCCTAACACGTAACAGGTTCTCTGAAGAAGGTTTAGAAATAGAAACGTATGTTTGATTGAAAGCTCCCCAAAGAAGGTATACCTTCAAATCGTAGCCTTCATCATGGTTGATTAACTGACTACGATGTGTTTAAAATGTTACAATTTATCTTGGTCCATCTTTAGCTCTCTAAATAGTCATTCCTTGTCCATCTCTGAGTGAAACTTCACATCCTGTGACTAACAGATAAAACATTTTACTCTAACAAAACCCTAGTTTGTGCCAACCAGAAGGCTAAGAATGCTCTCAGACAGAAGCTAAGGCCTAGAGCAGAGTTCTTCTGTTTTGCTATACCCTATTTCTCTAATGTTTCCAACTTCATTTACAAACAACCTCATCTTTTATTTTTTACTTCCTCTCTTTTCATTTCATGCTTCATTAGTTTTGAAGTTGTGCTGCTATAACATCTTCAATATTTTCAATCTATTTTGACTGATAACTCACTAGTACACATTCTTGGTGTGTGTCATCAGAGGAAGTCAACAATCTTCCTGTGAGAGTTAAAGTAGCCATGCTTCTTACTCAGCTATCTTCCTAACTACACTATATTACTGTACTATACTCTTTATAAACCACTAGTACAATCATACCTTTCAGCTACTGGAATGCAGACACTGCTTTTTGAAAATTCCAAACTGCCTAAATTCACCATGTTAATGGAGTTTAGTAATTCTGGCTCTTAAGTAAAAAGCTGGAGATAAAAAAAAATAAAATAAAAAACAAAAACCCAAAAAACAAAAACCCAAAACCACAACTAGAGGAATTATAAACTAACAAACCCAGAGAAGTAAGAGATCTGAAGAGATGGCCTAATATTTGGGAGCCACAAAAACATAAATCCTGAAGTCCTGAAGACCTGTGTACTGGCAGACAAGCACTTCATAGAACAAAAGCAGCACTGAGTCACTGGAATCCCTGGCTGCATTAGCTTGTTCTTCAATGGGAGCGTCCCTCAAAATATGTCAGAAACTGATACAAAGCCACTCTAGGTAACAGAAAAGCATTTTTAAATATATGCTGCTAGTTTAATATCTATCAGTAACTCTCTAGACTTGTAATACTAGAGCAATATTTGTATAACTAAAATGTTAAATAAATCAATGGTGAAAGTTAAGAATTTCTGATGGAAAGGGGTAGGGAGAAGATGAAGGAGGGAGGATGGGATTGGGGGGGAATGAAGGAGTGGGATACAGCTGGGATACAAAGTTAATAAACTGTAACTAATATTAAAAAATAAAAATTTAATTAAAAAAAGAATTTCTGATAAGTAAAAATAAATTACCTTCATCATTGTTATGGCAATGTATCGTGCCTCCTTCACTATCATTGGTTCATATGAAACATCCAGCTTTGGTGATGCCAACCCACCAAATGTCATGTCAGTGTTAGAAGATGCTGCTGCTACTGAGGGACTGCCAGGAATCCTTTGAGATTTCTTTACTTGCTCTTGTTGTAAAGATGTTTTTTTCTGAGACACAGGTACAGCTTTCACTTCAACCTATCCACAATAATATAAAAACCAAATGTATATAATTATCCTTGACATATCAAAAGAAGTAATTCACAATTACAAAGTCAGTGATACAAATTGTATCAACACTGGTTCACCTGCTTATTTCCAGGGCGAGGATGACCTCACTCTATCTTATACACTAACAGTGATAAACAGAGTTGTCATTATTTCAGAACAAATAATCACACATTTCAAAGCATAAAAATTAAATCTATCATTTGTACTGGGAAAAATTAATCTATATTGAATTCGTTCAGAAAGTAATATTATTTCATCAGATAATTCAAATATAAATACTTTTCACAATCGAAGATATTTGTAAAACTTTATCTGAATTCCTGCTGCAATTGTCTACAAAAGAAAAATATAGCCATTAATAAAAACCTTTAGAATTGATGGTTTAAAACATACCAGGAATATATATTTGTTCACTTTCAGGAAGAAAAGTATAAATACCACATTTAATAATTTAAGCTACTGATTTTAATAATCTACTCTTTACAACTCAGTTTAATGATAAAATGTGATGCCCTTCATTTATATCATATGTATGAAAACACTATTCAAATACTGAAAATATTAACTGTTGCTAACAACTTTCCAGCAATATTTTGGAGAGACTGGGAACATAGTTTGGTAGGGTAACACGTTTACTATGCATAAGCCAAAGGAAAAGGAAACGCTTGCCAAGAATTACAACAACCGGTTTTATTCGGCTTTTGTTTGCTTATCTGTATCCTATGAAAAAACACGAGCTACAGGTAGCTACACATTTGTAACATACAACAAGCATACCACTTCATGGCTACTACTTTTGAGCCTACCAAGACTAGGCAATTCAACAATAGGGCTCTCCCCACCCAGTGTGTGGGTTGGGAGTGGGTTAGGAGGGGATAAGCTCCTTCCAGGTCCATTTCTCAGGTGTCAGCCAATGGTTTTGTTTGTTTGTTTGTTAAGAAGGTGTGTTTCTCAATGTTTTGAAACTCCTCAACCACAGCAGGCTTTTGGCCAGTAAGTCACAGGCATGCGCATGCGCTCACGCACGCGCGCGCATTCACAAGTGTGTGTGTATGTATACATGTGTGTTTATAACCAAATGTCTTAAAATTTGAATGTATTTGCCTCCGTTATACTTTGAACTTTCATGGCGATAAGCTGCCAAGGCCCTGTCTTAACAAGGAGAGCAAACATGTGGGACGTCACTTGAACGCACGTGCACGTTGCCTGACACGCCGGCAGTGCTGCGCAGTACACCAGAGGTCGCCTTTTTGCTTCCATGTTTGGGTCATGACACAAATTTTTAATGTGAGTGGCCAGCAAATATTTTAAAGGTGCTGGTAAATATTGACTTTTGTTTAGTATCAGAATCAGATGCTTTTGTATAAAGTTCATTTTTGTTTTTAACTGGTATAAACAATGAGTTTTAATTATGTTTTTACTGAGTCAGGTAAAAGATAACATTGCTTTGCATTTTGCTCATGCTACACGTCTAAGAAGTTATAAAACAGCTGAAACAGTTTTTTAAAGTGATCCTGAAAAATTAGTGCTCTATGAAGAAAAGATTATGTATCTAAATTCACTTGAAGCTTCCAAAATCCAAATTACCCCATAACTCAATTTCGGAAGGGAAGAGGACTTAAGACCACTTACACAAATTTACATTTGGTTGAAAAATTTCAGAAACACAAAAAATGAAATGAAATATTTGTACCAATAGACTGTATTACTAAAGACCTAATTATATTCCATCTAATATAAATATCCTTATCAACTAATGTCATTTAAGAAGTTCATAAACAATGTTCTATTTATTAGCATATACCTATTTATGTTAGTCATTATTTTACAATCTAAATTTACAAATTTTAATTTGTTTATCAATTAAGTTTAAGCTATAAATGTTATCTTTAAAATGAGAATTCAAGACAGGCCCTATGTCGCATGCCTGCACTCACGGAGGCAGAGGCAGGCGGATCTCTGTGAGTTAAAGGCCAGTCTGGTCTACAAAGACAGTCCAGGATAGCCAAGGCTACACGGAGAAACTGTCTCAAAAAACCAAACAACCAAAAAAAAAAAAGGTAAAATGAAATTCAGTGAAGGGCAGAATAGTAGAATATATGAGTTTTTTAATGAATAGAATCAAGTAAAACAATGTATCATTCATTCATTTAATTCCTCTTTATTAGAGACCTTCCTTATATGTGCCTCACAACAATTTCCAATTTCCATAGACAATTTAAATTATCTTTATTGAAACCACTGTAACAATCGACCTACAGCTTGGAAATTAGAGAACCAATTAAATGTAAAAAAGAAAAATCATCTAAGCAACTCTTCAGTGTCCTCCAATATACACAGACAAGGAGGGAACATCAAGTGGACCATGAAAAACTGCCATCCTCAAACTCTTATCAGGTACAGCTGTCAGCATGCAGACATTGCTAATTCACACAGAATTACCTTCATGTTGGGAACATGAACCACGTCCCCATACTGGTCTTTTGTTTGAACAGTTATTGTGGTGGGCCAGCCACATCGAATATCGTCCTTATTCAGGATCAATGATGTTTTCTGAGGATCCGCATAGGAATCTGGCTGAAGCCACCTAAAAGAACAAAAACGAAAGGACATGGAATTGAGCCAAATAAACTAAATTTGTATTCAACAAAATGCTAAGCCAATAACTTAATTTCTGATTCAGTGATAGTTACAAGTGTTTTCCTGGGAATCAATTAATAAAAACCCACTATATATATACACACACACATACACAAATAATTGACGTTTCTTTATATACAGTAAGAAATAATTTTAAAGCTATATCAAAATTTTCATCATGTTTAAGATATCAAAAATTGACATTAATCTGTAGCTAATTTGAATTCTTACTGAGGGAGACCAGCTTTCTACTATCAGCTGGAAAAACAGAGTTTCCTTATGATAGCAAGGACAGAACACTGTTGAGCTGCTTGGGAGCAGCTGGGTACACTGTCCACCCTTTACACAACTTCTCACTGGCCTCTTTAATATCTCCCCTTACTTGTAAAACTTCTCCATTCCCTGTTGTTGGAGATACCCACTCCTGAACCCATTTCACAATTTACATCCAACTTGTCTTGTGAGGTAAGTAACTCTATTGTACATTATATACAAGTGTCTACAAACACAAAAATGAGGCTGACTTAAAAAGAACTGCTAATACTTCCTGGCCAAGATTTTGACTTCAAATGGCAAACTGTAATCTCTGAAATTTAAAAATTAAAACCAGAAAGGTCAGATTTTTATTCTTTATTACTAACTTAACATAAGTTAGCATATTTTTCTTTTTATTCTAATATAGGCACCAATGGAAAAAAATAATACATAAATAGGTGTCATACATTTTAAAATATTATCACCTTTTACTTCTTCAAGTCCAAAATATATAATCTGGATTATTAAAGGGAGCATTTTAACAACAAAATGGCCATTTTCGCCTTTCATTTCTCTTCAGAGATGAAGCTTTAAATGAAATTAACAGTAACATTAGAAGTACCTTGCAAGCCTCCCACCACTTGATCCTGGAACACAAGCAATGAAATCATCCAGAAAGGACTGCTCATTGCTTTGGATTTGAAGTGGCAAGTTTCCTTCAAGTGCCTCTAAGATTGTTGGTGAATGAGAAAGAGCCAAACCCTTTCCAAGAATACCAGAGTGAGTTTTGCACACCTGTTGGGAAAAAAAGAGAATATTTTACTTTAATTTTACTTTTTTTATATTTATGTATAAAAAGGCTTCACTATATAGTCCAGGCTGGCCTTGAATATAGGATTCTCTTGTCTTGGCCTCCTGAAAGCCTGCGTTTCAGATGTGTGCCACTCTACATGACAAATATATTAAAACAGAACCACTTCCATGAATTTTTCAACATGCACACACTTTAGGTATGTCTTACTGAAGAAAATTATTTCCTCCTATGCCCTGGTCTTACTGTTGTTAGTTCATGAAGTACTATTTACAGCAAGAAAATACAGGAGAACACTACCAGTTGCCTATCTTCTTCAAAAATCCGTATCTGCAAAATCTCCATGGTAGATGTCCTGGCACATCTGATAACTAAAATCTTTTGTTTTTGGAAATCTGCTGGAAGTGCTGAAACTCTAGAAAAATTTTAATAGCAAGCTTTAGAAATTAATGGAAAAATGTTACACTTTCCAGAGCTATTTACTTATTTACGGTTAACATCTGCATTCCACAAACTATGCTACTTCAAAATTGTTATCTTTGGAGTCAAACAAGAATCTCTGATTTACAGAGTTATGTGACAACATGAAAAGTTTAGAAATAAGGATTGATAAATTAATACAAATCAATGTTTGTTTTATTTTTTGATCAATTAATCTCAGGAAATAAGTATAAAATATTAACTCTTAGAATCGCTAACCAGGTTCTTAGAATGTAAGTTCTGTAAGATGTGCAAGACAAAACAGACCAAAACAAAACAATCGTAACTTGCAGGTGTAATTGTAAAGCTAGGGAAATACTAGGGAGTATAACCTACAAAGTGTACAGATAATCTATGTAGACAAGTATACTCCTAACTACATACCTAGTGCAGGGTACAGCCCCACTCTAAATCAGTGCTGCCCTAATGCGGACTCAGTATTCTCTGGTACATGGTGAAAAAGGAAAAAAACGTAGACATAGTAAAATGAATCTTGTACTCTAAAAATACAATCTTTATATTTTGGGATATTAAATGATCATTCTGAGATACTGATGATCTCATTTTTTTAAAGAGTATTTTCCCTTAATATAAATAATAATATTTGTGAAAAAGCTGTTTGGGCAACCTTACAAATTCATGAAAATTTAGTCTAGATACTACAGCTTCAAATTCTTGATTGTTAGTCTGCCTTTGACTTTCATGCTGTTTTGCTACACAGCATTAAGCCATCAGTGATGGTCTCGGTATATAGTCTAGAGGGATGCTAAGTTAGTGCATCAAATCTCTAGCCTAGTATAAGCAGGCATTATAATTTGAAAACATTGCTTACTAGACTCCTCCAATTCCATCAGTGACTGCTAGTTATATAAATTTAGAGTACTTAAGCTAAAAGAATATAATGGTCTCAACAATATAAAGTTACAAATTAATACAGATTGAAATGAGAGGTTCAAAGCCAGAACTTCCACGAAAATGTAGATGTATTTCCATTACACTGTCAAATGTTCTCCTTAATGAATACAAGCAAAAATATTAGCTAATAATAAGAGCAACAAACTGATGGCTTCCAACTGTTAGAGCCAAGTGGTTTTGTGATGTTATAGAATTAAAGTTTCATAAAAGGAACTTATGTCCTTTGCCTATACAAATGAAATGTCCACAGCTCTGAACAGCATTCCTGTACCCGCCCTCTTCCTTCTCCTCAATGACAACACCCTGTATGTGGCAATATGTTCACATGGGCCCTCATCCAGAGGACCATTGTAAGTTATGTGTCTCTAGAAGTGCCAATAAACAGAGTGAAATACTTAACCACTGAGTTTTATATGGAAGAAAATAAGAATCATCTTGTGAAAACATCATTTTAAACTCATGAACAAAATTTAAAATGTTTCGGACAATACCTGTAATGCAGCCTCTTCAAGAATTTCAAGATCTTCCTCCAATTCGTTACCTGTTATGCAAATTAAAAAGTTATACTAAAATATACTAATAACCTTTCCAGTCCTTTGTATTCATCATGCTTTTATAATCTTGTTATTGACTGAAAAAATTTATAATTCTGCATAGATCTACTAGTTTAGATTTTAAAATGTGGGGAGCTTTTTTTTTTTGATGTAATATAAGCTATGACTGTTAAGCTGGCGATCAAATATCATTCAAGCAAACAATGTATTAGGCATGTTCAACCTGCAGTCCACATGCTGCAAGCGGCCTAATACAACTATGAATGTTGCCAACACAAAATCAAAGACACGGTACTATGAAATTTATGTGTATACATGTATGTCAGTAACATGGCTCTCGAGTGTGAATTTTGTATTAGACAAATTCATGTTTCAATACAATATAAAAAGGTTGTATAGGCCTGAGAAAGTATGTATGTGAATGTATTTATGTGTAAAGTTTTTATATATACTTTATTTTTTACAAAAATTAAACAGATCACTTTGATTAACAAGATCATTTTGATTAATATGATGTCACCAAGAACGTGAACTTTTCCTATAACTTTTTTTTTTTTTTTTTCATTTAATATAATCCGAAGAACTTTCTTCCTCAGGCCACATAGTTATACTTTCTCTATCAACGGCAGTGACCCCATTAGGTATCTAACTTGATTCCAAATGATAGATTTGGTTGCAGCTAAGTTTGGCAGCCAAAGGCACTGCTATCTTCATCCTTCATTCAATATATTTCTTTTGATTGTTTGTGTAAGTATGAAAAAAAATCCACCTACATCAAAACGTAAAATTTTAACATCTACTAAACTTAGGTTCCTCCAGTGACGGTGCTAATAATTCTCTTCACATAAAAATATCAAGATATTAAAAGAACAGAACATATGGGTCTCTCTCTCACAAATGGGCTAATATTAAGCAGGATCAAGGAAACAGAGAAGATTGAGAAGAAGCAAGAAAGGGAAATAAGAAGAATGACAAAGAAAAAGGTAAGAAAAATAATGGTAGTAAAAAAGATGGGATAAAAAAAGATCGAATGAGAAAATTTGCATGGACTTTCAGAATGAAAAAATAAATGTGTATATCTCTATGTATATGTTTTTGTTTATATATATGTATATATGATATATTGAAGATATACATATATCCTCCATATATAAATTCTCCACATATGTGTGTGTGAATTTGAATAAAGAATTTAGGAAACACTTCTGTGTCCATTCAAACAACTATCGAACAGCTATGTCAAACTATATCAGCTATTGCACAAAGGAACATGTGACTACAGAATTTATGTTGAAAGGTTATCTTTGAATGTTCTGTAATAAATATAAGCTTGCTTTTAAATTTTCTTCTAATACATTAAAAACACCTATGAAATAACTAGACTCACCAATAGGAAGTGCTAGGTCCTTCTTCATCAAAGCTGCTGCACAAACCCCACCAAGATTGGCTAATTCTTTTTCCAGCTGAATAACACCCTGTAGTGTTACAAAAAATTCACTACTTAAAAAAATGTTTGAATGTGGGTTATAAAAAACACTGTAATTCAAAGTCAAGCTCTGTAGTTGAAACTAGAGATAGAGATGCACTAGCAGACAGCTGCGAGAGAAAAAGATTTAACATTATACCTATGTTGCTAGAAGTTTAGGTTTATACCTTCATTTTCCAAATCATTTTTAGTTCATTATGTAGGAAAACTATGACCTTGGGTTTATTTTAGTTTTTGACTTCAAACATTTAAGAAAACCCAAAATAAGGTAAATCACACTTTGTGAAGCCAGGATCTGTTATTTACTAAAGTAAAACTACTTTAGCATGGGGCATGAATTATGCTTCAAAATATACTTCAGTAAAATGGGGCCACACTGCATAAATTCAATTATCTCCATGTATAAATAGTACGCAAAGGTTACCACACATAACTGAACTATAAAACACTTTTAATTATAAACCTTTGGCTTGCAAGACATTTTAAATCAGTAGAAATATTTAAGAGCCAGTTATTCTTAATAGAGTAGGAAGATAATTTGTTCTTACCTCATCAGGTCCAGGGCTAAATTCATATCCAATTGCAAAACACTTGAACCCATAGAAGGAGGCTTTGTCATCTTTCACATAATCTGAAGCAGTTTCCAGTGAAAAAAGGGCTTCATATCCTTAAAAAGTAAAAAGTGTATGTGTGATCAAGCATCAGTCTCTGTTATTAAGGTCAAAATCTAAAAGAACTTGATAAAATTTCATTTATTATTATAAATAATTCTTCAAACAAGTTATTAAAATGGACAAAAGACTTTTTGAGGGAGAGTCCTTTATTTACTTAAGCAAATCATGTTAAAAGCAACACTATCAACAAAAGAATCACCTCTATTGAATGGCTGCTAATTTCCATTATAATTAAATCCATTTCTTTAATCTTACCTTTAAGTCAATAAAGGAATTTTCGCCCCCAATGATCTATCAATTACTGAGTACCGAGGTTACTCTCCTCTGTTTTGAGTTAAGTAATCTTCTACCAAGGTAGGGGTCCTTTTTCTGATCTCTTAACAAATCACCCAATCCAACAAAAGTAGGTTGAGACAAAGGAAAAACTGTAAACTTATCAAGGCTAGATTATATGAAAGACAACAGAGCTTCCTCCTATGGTTTGAAGTATTTGAAAAACCATTTATTGTTAACTGGTTAAATTTAGAATACTTAAGAGACTGAAGAGTTTAAAAACTAAACTTTTTTTTTTTTTAAAGAAAGATATACATACAAGAAATGAGCATGCACAGTGCACATACATATTATCAAAGGAAGGGCTTGAATTCTACTCCTAAAAAATATAGCATTTACTGAAAAAATAGGAAATCAAGCCTACTTTTATACTTTTTTGGTAGTTTGGTCCCAAACTATACAGAAGACTCAGAATTAACACTATTAGTTTTTCCCCCACAAAATCTTCTGAACAATCTCTCTTCACAAATTTAGACCACACTATGTCCTTTGCCCAGCACACTCAATTGTAACGAAAATCTGTATTTTAATAATTTTATTTGAAGCCAAACACTTTCCATAATGCATCTTTAATATGCATACATTTTACCCCATAAAACAGAGAAGAGAGAAATCACCTGGCAACACTAAAACCATAGTAGGCCATCCAGAGGATCCTGAGTATTTCTTTAATTCTATCCAGGAATTAAGGTTCTCATGAACAGATGTCAGTTTTGGTCCATATCCTGAGTTCTGAATAGTTCTGACAGGAATAAGCAAACGGAGGACGTCTTCTGACTGTGCAGTAGCACACTGAGGGTCGAACTCAATTGTCATCCACCTGACACATTCCGGGAATGTCACCTGGCAGGAGACAGGAGGACATGGATACACATGTACCCACCTTTATCAGTCTATGTGTGTGTGTGCTTCTATTAAATGAAAGAGAAGAGTGAGGACACTACAGAAGATGGAGAAATGAAGGAAAGAAAAGTGAGAGAAACGAGACTATTTTATAATTTAGTTTTGAGTATATAATTATTTATTAATTAGAAAATAAAATCTAATTTAAACCAATTCATAAAACAAATGATTCAAATATAAATACACATATAATTTAGTATAAAATCACACAGAAATAGGATTCCAACTTACTTAAAATATAATAATTCTAAATTACCTTAAAATATGCATACAAACGTGTTTTGTATAACAAGAAGCAGAGCCTCTTTTTCTTACTAGTGACTTATTCGAGAGCTGAAGCAGGAAACATAACTCTAAATCTTTGCTCATTCCAGGGAACAAGATGCAAGGAAAATTAGAGGTGGGAATCTAAAGGGGAAGAGACTCACACCGAAAGGAGACATGGGGCAAGTTTCTTTAACAATCAAAAGTTGGGGAAACCAAAAGACAAAGATGGTGGGGGATGAATATGTTTAATGGATTTAACATTAAAGGGGACTGAAGAAACAAACAATCCCAAATATATTCATCTTATATGAATTTAAATTAAAACAAACTTATAACATAGGTATATTTGATACTATTAAGGAATTACTCATTTTAAGGGTTATAACATTGTTGTTACTTTAAATAGTTCTTTTCTATTTGTTTGTTTTTGAAGCCAAAACCATACAATGGGGAAAAAAAATCCCAGCATCTTCAACAAATGGTGCTGGTCTAACTGGATGTCTACATGTAGAAAAATGTAAATAGATCTGTATTTATTACCCTGCACAAAGTTAAAGTCCAACTGGATCAAAGATCTCAACATAAAACCAGATACACTAAATCTGGTAGAAGTAAAAGTGGGGAAGAGCCTTGACCTCACTGGCACAGGAGACAACTTCCTGAACAGAACACCAACAGCATCGGCTCTAAGGTCAACAATCAATAAATAGGACCACATGAAACTGAAAAGCTTCTATAAAGCAAAGGACACTGTCATCAGAACAAAACAATAGCCTACAGACTGGGAAAGGATCTTCACTAACCCTATATCTGAGAGAGGGCTGATATCCAGACTATATAAAGAACTAAAGAAGTTAAATAGTTCTTATAGTAAGAGAAATGCAGAAGAAAATATCATTAATTGTTTTACAATAATATAAAAGAGAGGATATAAGAGAAAACAAATGGAATGGATTTGATTAACAGCTTAAGACTTGAATCAGGAGATAAGTAAATAGGCTACTGTTTTGTCTATTACTAAAAATCTCCTGGTTGCATAAAAGAATATTTTACAAGCACAAAAACACAATTAAATTAAAAAACGCATGATTTATTTACTAAAATAAGTTAAATATAATAACCTTACATTAAAACAATTAATTTTCAATATTCTTTTTAAAATTTATTTTTATTTTTTATTTATTAGAATTTATTCACTTTGTATCTCAGCTGTAGTCCCCTCCCAATTCTGCTCTCCTTTCCTCTTCTACTCCTATGCCCCTCTCCCAGTCCACTGATACGGGAGGTCCTCCTCCCCTTCCATCTGACCCTAGTCTATCAGGTCTCATCAGGACTGGCTGTATTATTTTCCTCTGTGGCCTGGTAAGGCTGCCCCCTCTTCAGGGGGAGGTGGTCAAAGAGCCAGCCAGTGAGTTCATGTCAGAGACAGTCCATGTTTCTCTTACTAGGGTACACACGTGGGACACTGAACTGCCATGGGCTACATCTGTGCAGGGGTTCTAGGTTATCTCCATGCATGGTCCTTGGTTGGAGTATTAGTCTCAGAAAAGACCCCTTTGCCCAGATTTTCTGGTTCTGTTGCTCTCCTTGTGGAGCTCCTGTCCCCTCCAGGTCTTTCTATCTTCCCCTTCTTTTGTAAGATTCCCTGCACTCTGCCCACAGTAGCGCTATGAATCGATATTCTGAGCAACCTACTTTAAATTTTCAGATTTCAGATCTGATGGTAAAGTAATGCCAGTTTTAAAAGTATGATTTGTAGTCTAGGGAGATAGATTGGCCTGTAAAGAGTTTGAAGACTAGAGTTTAGTCTTCAGTACCTGTACAAAAATAAATAAATAAAAGCTGGGCATGGTAGAACAAGTTTTACTCTTAGGGTTGGGGAAATGAAGACCAGAAGGTCCCCAGAGCTTCAAAGCAGCCGGGCTAGTTTGTTTACCAAGTTCTAGGTCAATGAGAGACTGTTTCAAAAAAAAAAAAAAAAAAAAAAAAAAAATGTGGCCAGTGCTTAAGGAATAACATGGTTTCTCCTGACTATGAACAAACATGTCCATAAGAATACATATAAAAACACTTACAATTTTAAGATTTATATTAATAATAATTATACAGCACAGAGTTTAGCATTTTATACTGCAATACTGTTAGAAAATTTTTTTTCAAATAACTCTCAAAAAACTAACAAAGTATAAAATCTGTATGGTAAGATAAAAGTTCTATATTCCTACGTAGGCCAGAGATATAGGATAAAAGCAACTACTACTGGATATTAAAAAAAAGTGGGGGGGACTACAATAAAATGACTCCTAATGACATTCTGCTATAGCTATAGATGAGTGTCTTGCTCAGCCATCATCAGAAAAGCTTCCTCCTGCAGCAGACAGGAACAAATACAGACCCACAGCCAGTCAATATGCAGAGAGAAAGAGAGACAGACAGATAGACAAAGACAGAGGGGGAGAGAGACCTTGGACGATACAGATCTAAATGGCATGTTTCCCATCCATCAGAGCTAAGGGAACAACATGGAACAGGAGGCCACAAGAACCGGTGGGGATGGAGGACACCAGGAGAACACAGCTCTCTGAATCAACTGAGCAAAGCTCATATGAACCCTCAGAAACCAAAGCAGCAAGCACAGAGCTGACACGACCCTAAACCAGGTCCCCTGCATATGTATTATAGCTTGCAGTTTAGTATTTTTATAAAGTATGTATAAATGGGTGGGTCTCTGTGAACTGGAAATTTCTGATTTCTTTGGAAACTCAGTTGTGTCACGTGAATATGATTTTTATTTTGGTCCCAAGTGTGGGATGTGGGATGTTTTTTCCCTCACAGAAAACAGCCCCCATGGGAAACAACCCCTATCAGTAGGAAACTACCTTGTTTAAGGGGCATGGTTTTTATGAGCTAGAAAACATCCTCATGTGGACTCTGAGAAGGGATAAAAAGAAGCCCACAAACAATGAGACAGCACTTTTTGCATCTCTGTATTTCACAATGGTTGGCATTGCTCTGCTGGGTTTCGCAGGGATGTTCCAGAGAACTTTTCTTGCTGCTTTGGAGTTTTGCTGCTTTCACGGACTCATGCCATTTAGGCAGAGTCAAGCCATTTCTGCTGAGTGGTATTACCTCTGTTGCTGTTGCTTATTGTTTGCTGCTGCTCCAGTTTGCTGTTTTGCTGTCTGAGTAGACTGCTGGTATCCTGATGACTGATTGGCATAGAACCCAGTGACCCTAATCAAAAGGAAGTAGCTAAAACAGCTCTATAGCCCCTTTCCCTACTAAGCTCCTACCTAAGGTTAGGGCATGGAAAGGGAGGTAGAGACCCTTAAGAATCTTAAATTTAAGCCTACATCTCTGATTCTTGTGCCTCCTCTTATGGTTCTTTTCCTTCTGTTGGATTGCCTGGTCCAATTTCTGATGTGATGGTTTTTCTTTTATGTAATTATATTTTATTGTGTCATTTTTGGTTGCTATCTTTTAGAAGCCTGCTTTTTCTAATAAGGAGAAAGGAAGTAGATCTTGAGGTGAGGGAAAGTGAATAAAAATTGGGAGGAGTAGGAGAGGAAAATGTAATCAGGACATCCTGTATTAAGGAAGAATCTATGTCTTCAGGTCTTCTTAATCCAAAGGTACATAATTATCTCTGTGGATTCTTTAAATTTAAATACTATAGTAGAAGTAACATTTCTGAACATAAATAAAATACTCTTTTAGATATCATTAGAAAATCTCAGATCTGCAAATTTCATGATTTCCTTGTTTTTAACTGCTGAGTAGTATTCCACTGTGTAAATGTACCACAATTCCTGAATCCATTCCTCCATTGAGGGACATCTAGGTTGTTTCCAGATTCTGGCTATTATGAATAAAGCTGCTGTGAACATAGCTGACCAAATGTCCTTGTTGTACGGTTGAACATCTTTCAGATATATGCCCAGGAGTGGTATAGCTGAATCTTGAGATAGCACTATTCCTAATTTTCTGAGAAAGCGCCGGGAGGAGATGAGGGATGGGGCTACAGCTAGGATACAAACTTAATAGATTATAATAAATAATAATAATAATGAAAAAATTAAAAGAAAGAAAATCTCAGATCAAGGTTTGAATGTGAATCTTGGTAGGAATGGTGCCTACCTTATAGTGCATCACACAAGCAGGCTTGTACGGGTGCTCGCTCTCAATGACAGCATAGTGGTTAGAGGTGGTACAGGCAGAGAGACCTTGCTCAGGTTGGTTTCCTGTCGTGCTATCAGTTGACTGATTGGGATTGAATGCAGGAGGTGCATACTTCTGATTCAAAATGGCAACGGAGGGAAGCAACTGTTGAACAAGGCCAAAAACTTCTACAGCAACCTAGTAGATATAAAAAAAATACATGAATAAATGTGAAATTCATTTTACTTAGGAACTATCTTAGTTGTTGATAATCTTACAAATAACAATTTTCATATAGAATTTCTATAAGTTTTTTAAACAAAAATAAGTTTTTAGTGGGTAAAAATTTTATCATAGATATTATATGAATATAATCTATATTTTAAAACCGTTGCTTTTCTATAATCTAAAAAAAATAGCTTTTCTCAATATTTAGTCATGCCAAAGGCTCAATAGTTTATGACTTTCTTCTTGTCTTACTACTGTAAAACACTCTTTTTCTATCGATATTTTTATTTAAGCTGAAGAACTGGCATCAAGTTCAGATTTAAAAAAATCAGGTAATTTAATATTTCTTCAAGCCATATTTATAAAATAAATTTTCTATTCCCAAATTCTTATAGTATGAAGCCAATATGTACACTAAGTCACTAAGTAATGCTGGGAACAAAGAAACTAACAATTTCTACTACTTAAGGTGCTTCATTTGTAACCTACAATCCTAGTCTTCAATGATTAATATATCTCTAAGGGGAAGCTATAAAACCTATGGAATGGTATGAATGGTAAGAGATTCAAAGTTATAGAATTTAATTACACACCTTGGGAATAGCAGCAGCTACTGGTCCTATGTAGGCTATAATAAGGGGAAGCAGCATGGAAAACAGACTGGAAGAGCTAAGCAGTTCTGGAATGTCATCAGCTAAAAAAAGCATTAAAACTATAATTAGAAGGTCATTTTGTTATAGTGTATACATGCGATACTAACCTATAGCCTCAGAAAGTTATGGTTGACATTAACTACATGTTTATAAAGGACTGATTCAATTATTTCTAAGGGATTTATTAGCCTAGTTGATACTTTCCATTTTCTTAAATGGAAAGCCAAGGTACACAGTATTTGTATATCTTACAGCTAATCCTTGATGTGTCCTAAGAATATGTACCTGTAAAAGGCTAGAGAAAGAAGTAGAACCTAGAGCAATGGTTTTAAATACAGCTATATGGCACTAGGGAAATTATTTCATCTGAAAAGCAGGATAACAACAATATTTCTTCCCTGAATGCTGTTAGGATTGAATGAGTCAACACATAATATAAAACACTTAGAACAATGTCTTTAATATAAACATTCCAAAATATATTTATTATAACTGAGCTATTGTGATTTTGGTTTCTCATGAAACACTTTTCTGATAGCCATTTTAGTCATTTGTTCTTGAAAAGATTGCTTAAAAGATTAGCTAAGCCTAGATATTTACATTATAGGTCAATCATTCTTTCAAATATGGGTTTCTAGACCTGCTGCACAAGAATAAATAACATATATTAAGCAAATACTTTTTTTTTTTTAGCGTATTCTAAACCTCTAGGATGAACGAAAGTTTTAGGGTAAAGGATAACACTGAATATTTTATATCAATAATTCTCCTTATAGTGTAGAGGACACTTAGATACCTACGTGGGTAACAGGAGAACGACAGAAGTGTGATTATTTGAACATTTCCTCTGAGGAAAAAGTGCAGGCATGGTTGTACTAGGGTAATTTAAACTAGATGCTGGAGGAACAAAGAAAGGGAAAAATACTAACTGTAGATTTTCCAGTAAAGGAATAGTCATAGAACTTAATTTCAACAAGTGGCTCTGAGGAGATAGACAGGCTATCCAGACATTTGGGTGAATGGTGATAATTAATGGAAACAGGATGCACAAAAAAAATTTTTTTTTTCACTACTATCAAGGAATGAAGCAAAAAACAAAACAAACCAAAAAACAAACTAAAAAACAAAAACAACAATGAAATAAACAAAAAATGAATTTAAGCAGATGGAATATTTTTCTTATTGTGTGAACTAAAAAAGTAATAAAAGTAATCAAAATAATTTTTTGGTTCACTCTAAAGATAGATAGATAGATAGATAGATAGATAGATAGATAGATAGATAGACAGACAGATAGACAGATAGACAGACAAACAGATAAATCTTTCTCAGAGTACAGGGATATAAATGATCCAAAATCAATATTTGTATAAATGAATATACATATGTATAAACACTTTGGCATTCTACAAGGTGGCTCCCAATCATTATTCACAAGAGAAGAACTACAGATTCTAAATTTGATAAATATATATAAAAAGGAAAAGGACAGTCTTACCATCCACAGCAAGAGCTCTGTGCAACAGGTCCTTAGCAGCCCGAACAACAGTGCTTACCACAGAGAGCGCTCTGCTACAGTTTCTATCTTCTTCATTGGCTTTACTTAAAAGCTGGGATTGTAAGTCTCCATCAAATTCACTCCTGTGACAAGAATAAGCATGAAAAGAATAAGCACTGGTAACTTTAGAATCATATTTAGATCAAAGATTCTGAATAAACTTAAAGCAAAAAAAATTGCAGTTAAGACAGTACATGTGTAGTTATGTCAGATTAGGAAGTGATAAATGCTTTGAACAAAAACAAAGCAGAAAACATAAAGTATGTTATTTTATATTAGATTAAGTTGCTCTTTGATGAACTAATGAGGAGCAAATACATGAGTTGTGTTTAAAAATCAAACTACAAAAGGGCCCATGAAAAATGAGAGAAAAAAAGTATCAAGACAAGAGAAGCCAGGTGCTGAATTCAAGAAGCGAACATAGAGAAATATTGCTACTTGGAAAGATAAAGAGTAAAAGCTAAAGGAGCAGTAAACATGTCTCAGATGTGGGCATTTAGAGGCCACGGTAACAAATTTATATTTCCTGACTGATCCTGAGGCATAGCCAGCAGAGGTGACTTGCACACTATCCCTGGACCCCCATCACCCACTTTTCCAAGAAGACATGTGGGGATCCCCAGAAACATCCAGCTTACGTCCTTCCCCTCCAATTCCCTGCCTGCCTAATCCACCTGGGGCACAGCCAGCAGAGGTCCAAGGCTCAATCTGTACCATGAGGAGTCCTGCATCTGGAACATCCAGCCAAAACCAGGGACAGGCAGATGGCTAAGGCCAGTATAAGAACACCCTAACAGCTAGGGCAATATGGGTACCACCAGAGCCCAGCTATCCTACTACAGCAAGCCCTAGACAGTCTAACACAGCTGAAGCACAAGGAGTTCACCTTAAACTCAATCTCAGAAAGATGACAGAAGCCTTTAAAGAAGAAATTAATCAATCCTTTCAAGAAATATCAGAAACTACAATCAAACAAGTGAAGGAAATTAATAAAACTGTTTAAGACCCAAAAATGGAAATAAACGCAATAAAGAAAGCAAAACTGAGAGAATCCTGGAGATGGAAAATCTAGGGAAGAAAACAGGAACTACAAATGCAAGCATCACCAACAGAATACAAGAGATAGAAAGAAAGAATCTCAGGCAAAGAAGATACCACTGAAGAAATTGACACATCCATTAAAGAAAATATTAAATGAAAAATGTTCCTGACCAAAACAACAACAACAACAACAAAAAACTCTAGGACATCATGAAAAAAATCAAACATAATAATAATAGGAATAGAAGGAGGAGAAGAATCTTGGCTCAAAACCCCCAAAAATATTTTTGACAAAATCACAGAAGAAAATTTCCCCAACCTAAGTAAGGAGAAGCTTACAGAACACCTAAGGTTGGACCAGAAAAGAAATTCCTCCTGCCACATAATCAAAACACCAAATGTACAGAACAAAGAAAGAATATTAAAAACAGCAAAGAAAAAAGCCAATATAAAGGCAGACTATCAGAATTACATTTGACTTCTCAACAGAGACTCTTAAAAGCCAGAAGGGCCTGGGCAGATAGATATATCCGACTCTAAGAAAACACAGATGTCAGTCAAGACTACTATACCCAGAAAAATATTCAATCACCATGGATGGAGAAAACAAGGTATTCCATGACAAAACCAAATATAAACAATATCTATCCACAAACCCAGCCCTAGAGAAGATACTAGAAGGAAAATTCCAACCCAAGGAGGTTAACTAGACCCAAGAAAACACAGGTAGTAAATAATCTCACACCAGTTAAACCAAAAGAAGGAAAACACACACAATCACTACCATTATTACCAAAACCACCAACAAAATAACAGATATGAAGATATACATAAGTGACCTCCAAAATTCTAAGCAGAGAACTGCTACAGTTAATTTTGTAATCTACAAAATTAACTCAAACAGATCAGTGGCCCTTCTGTATATAAAATGAGCTGAGAAAGAAATTAGGGAAACAACATCCTTTATAATATTCAAAAATAATATAAAATATCTTGGGGTAATTCTAATCAAGCAAGTGAAAGACCTGTATGAAAAGAACTTCAAGACTCTGAATAAAGAAATTGAAAGAAGATATTAGATCTCCCATGGGAAAGATCTCCCATGCTCATAGATCGGTAGGCTTTAACATAGTAAAACTGGCTATCTTACCAAAAGCAGTCTACAGATTCAATTCAATTCCCATCAAAATTCTAACACTATTCTTTATAGACTTTGAAAGAAGAACTCTCAACTTTATATGGAAAAACTAAAAATCCAGAAGAACTTCTGGGAGTATCATTATCCCTGATTTCAAACTATACCATAAAGTAATAGTAATAAAAACTGCATGGTTATTGGCAGAAAAATAAACAGGTAGACCAATGGAATCAAGTCAAAGACCCAGAAGTAAACACACATACCTATGGGCACATGGTGCTGGTCTAAACACTGAAAGAAATGTTCAACATCCTTAGTTATCAGAGAATGCAAATCAAAATGACTCTGAGATTCCATTTTACATACCTGTCAGAATGGCTAAGATCAAAAACTTAAGTGACAGCACATGCTGGCAATGATGTGGAGCAAAGGAACACTCTTCAACTGCTGGTGGGGGTGCAAACTTATAAAACCACTTCTGAAATCAATCTGGAGGTTTCTCAGAAAATTCGGAATAGCTCTTCCTCAAGACCCAGCTATACCACTCCTAGCCATATACGCAAAAGATGCCCCACCATACCACAAGGACACTTGCTCAACTATGGTCATAACAGCTTTATTCATAATAGCTAGAAACTGGAAACAAACTATATGCCCTTCAACTGAAGAATGGATAAAAGAAAATGTCATTCATTTATACAACAGAATAGTAGTCAGCTATTAAAAACAGGCACATCATAAAATTTTCAGTCAAATGGATTGAACTAGAAAATATCATCCTGAGTGAGATAATTCAGGCCCAGGAAAACACACATGGTATGTATGCACTTTTAAGTGGGTATTAGCCATGAAGTACAGGATAACCATACTACAGTCCACAAACCCAAAGAAGGTAAGTAACCAAGGAGTGCCCAAGGGAGGATATTTTAATTTCACTCAATAGGAGAAATAAAATAGACATATTAAGTAGATGGACTCAGGTAGCTGGGTAGGAGAGGGGGTGGGGAGGAGAACAACAGTGGGGATCATGTGGGAAGAGAGTTGGGGTGAGAGAGGGCTAGGAGAAAGGAAATCAATAGGGGCCATCCCTAGGAAGAAGGGAGGCTCCTGAGATTTTATGGAGGTGACCTTAGCTGACACTCCTAGCAGCTGGGGATAAAGAGCCTGAAGTGGCCACCCCACATAGCCAGGAGGGACACCCACAAGTCCTAAGACCCAAAATTTATCCTGCCTATAAGAAGTGTAGGGATAAGGATGGAGCAGAGATTGAGGGAATGGTCAACCAATGACTGGTCCAATTTGAGACCCACCCAATGGAAGAGGGCCAACCCCTGACAATATAAATGATACTCTGCTATGCTTGAAGACAGGAGCCTAGCATGATTGTCTTCTCAGAGGCTTCACCCAGCAACTGATGACACAGAGACTCACAGCCAAACAACAGGTAGAGCTTGGAAAGTCTAGTGAAAGAGTTATAGGAAGGATTGAGGCAGCCGAGGGAATCAAGGATACCACAAGAAGACCTACAGAGTAAACTAACCTGGGGCCATGGGGCTCACAGAGACTGAAATACCAACCAATAAACATGCATAGGCTGGACCTAGGTATCCTACACATGTGTAGCAGATGTGCAGCTTGGTCAACATGTGGGTCCCCTAACAATGGGACAGGGGTTGTCTCTGACTCTGTTGTCTGCCTTTGGATCTCCTTCCCCTAGCTGGGCTGGCCTTTTCTGGCCTCAGTGGAAGAGGAAACACTTAGTCCTTTTGAGACTTGATATGCCAGGGTGGATTGGTGCTCTTCTCTGAAGAGAAGAGAAGGGGGAATGGGGAGAAAGGAATGTGAGTGTGGAACTGAAAGGTGAGAAGGTAAGGGTCTTCAATCAGGCTATAAAGTGATTAAATAAAAAGAGTCAAGAGATAGCTGAGTAAGGGTACAGTGGGTATGGTTTCTCATTTTTATCAGTTAACTCTGTGCTGTCAAGAACTTTCTGTAAAAGGCAACAGAGAAAGAAGAGGCTGATAGAGAGGCTATGATTACTTTATAGGAAAAAGGATTTGTGGTCAGTAGTCTGATCACAGAAATGATTGAAAAAGTCAGATATAGAATATTTTATAAATTATCAAATTAGATGCAGGGTACAAGAAAAAGAGATCTAGAACAGCAAGGTGTTTGGCTACAACTGGGGACTACTGTTGACACATTAGGCCTACAACATCTATCAGCCAACCACAGAGAGATTTAACGGTGTTTTGTTACCTGGAACCTAACCTCCTATCTCTAAACCCATTTATCACAAGTCACTACAAAAGAGATTTGGAAAAGATGTTTAACCACTCAATGCTTTGGCTTCCTCTTCTGTGAAATAGGGACAGGAAAAGTGCCTGCTGTGTGACTAGCCAAGGCAATGACAGGTAGCACTAAATATGCAACATTAGTGACCTGATACTGATTGAAGGAAAAAGTAGTTAATGTAACTAAGACTATAGGACTATATAAGACTATAGGTATGTTATTACACAAATAGTCGGACACAATGAGAAATGCATATGTAGGTTTGTTTTCCAAAAGATTATAATGTTCTCTTTTCTACCATTTTCCTACCAAATAGTTCAGTAAAATACTACAAAAACAAAACAAAACAAAGAAAAAACTCCTCCCACCATTGTATTGTCCAGAGGCTAACCTGTGCACGTAAAAGAGTTTCAGATCTAAAACTCTTCTTTTTTTTTTTTTTTTATTCATTACAATTTATTCAAGTTGTAGGCTCACTGTCACCTCCTCCCTCATCTCTTCCCAGTCCTCCTCCCTCCCTCTTCCCTCTTACATCCCTCCCCTAGTCCACTGATAGGGAAGGTCCTCCTCCCCTACTGTCTGACCTTAGCCTATCAAGTCTCATTAGGACTATCTGGACCCTCTTTCTGTGTGGCCTAGTTAGGATACTTCACCAAGGGGAACACCAAGGGAAGTCCATGCCAGAGACAGCCCCTGCTTCCTTATTAGGGAACTCACATGGAGACTGAGCTGTCCATGGGCTACATCTGAGCAGGGGGTCTAGGTCCTCTCTATGCATGGTCCTTGGTTGATTCATCAGTCACTGCAGGATGCCCTGAGCCCAGATTTTTTGGCTCTGTTGGTCTCTTTGTGGACCTCCTGTCCCCTCCAAATCTTTCTATCTCCCCCTTCTTCCATAAGATTCCCTGAACTCTGCCCAAAGTTTGGTTATAAGCCTCAGCATCTGCTTCAATACTCTGATGGGTAGAGTCTTTCAGAGGTCCCTGTGGTCTTGTTCCCTATCTTCTCCTACTTCTGATATCTATCCTTCTTGTCCTTTTAAATGAGGATTAAGCCTCTTCCCTAGCATCCTCCTTAGTAAAACTATTCGTTAGGCTAAATAAAAGAACCAAGGTAATACAACTACCTGAACTTAGTCAGGTTGGTTCCTTATTTTATTATTGTTGTTGTTTTTGATATGGGGCTTCTCTGTGTAATAGCTTTGGCTCTCCTGGAACTCTGTAGACCAGGCTGGCCTTGAAATCAGATTCGCCTGCCTCTGCTTCTGCCTCGGCCTTCTGAGTGCTGGGGTTAAAGTCATGAGCAACCACCACCTGGCTTGGTCATTTGGTTCAAATAATTATTTAAAAAATGAGTAAATTCTACTTGTATTTCAGTGAATAATCAAAAAATTAAAATTCAATATCAGCAACATATATTTCAGTACAAAGACTTTAGTGATATTGAAAAAATAACAAAAACTTAACTGCATTCACCTTCATAGTTAATACCAAATTTACATTTATAAATGAGGATTCTTCACAGGAATTTGACTAAGTATGTACTAGGAAGATAAACTGTGTGATGTAGTTACAGTACCAACTTGGCATATTTTAAATAATAGCAAATGTTACACACCACTTTAGCACATTTAATTCTAACTATAAACATACCTACCTATAGTATAGTATCTGGGGAATCTGTCCTCTGGTTTGGTTTGTGCCATTACTGCTCAAGCTGCATGTGCTGAAGGTAAAGGTCACTCCATCAGGACACTGAACAGTGGTCATTCCTCCATCTCCATTGGCTGTACGACTTCCATAGTTCCTCAAGCGCACAGCATACTTAACATTTTCCTTCATGATAAAGATATAAAGCATGTTTATCTGTTCATAACATAAGCAGAATACAGAAAGAATTCTAAGAGTAAACTTACTCAAATATACTGTGTTCATTATAAGTCATATCATAAATGACTTTGCAATGAATCTAATAGCTAATACTTACTGACTACCTTTTAAATAACAGAATCTGTCCTAAATACTTTCTATGATCTCACTTGAGAGATGAAGGAGTTGAGGACCAGTTGCTAAACTTGCCCAGCTGGCTGTAGCAGTTAGAAAGCAAAGAGACTAGTCATCACCCATCAACAACTACAGCAGTGCCTGTGTTTAATTACATGCATAACATATTAGTTCTAAAAATACTAACATAAGCTATTTTTTTTCTGAGCATAAATTCTTAAGATAATTTTAAGTATGTAAAAAACATAACTGTGAAGTCAATTACATTTTTATTTTGGGTGAAATTTATTCAGAGACAATAATATCCATATAAGCACAGGAAAATAAATCCATGTGAAACTGTCCAGAATATGGACAGAAGAAAACAGAGATACACAGAGATTCAGATACTCATGCTTTATGACCCAGAAGGTTTGTTTTTGGGCTTTTTAAAAAATTCTTTATTAATTACACTTTATTCACTTTGTATCCCTCCTGTGGTTCCCTCCCTCCTCCCATCCCAATCCCTCCCTTCCTCCACCCTCTGCATGCATGCCCCTCCCCAAGTCCACTGATAGGGAAGGTCTTCTTTCTTCTGATCCTAGTCAATTAGGTCTCATCAGGAGTGGCTGCATTGTCTTTTTCTGTGGCCTGGTAATGCTGCTTCCCCCTCAGGGAGAGGTAATTAAAGAGCAAGCTAATCAAGAGGGAGGACTCTTGCTAAAATGCTCAATCATATCAAGAAGGGCAAAGAGGATGGACATCAGAAGAAGGCGAAAAGAGGGAATAGGTCAGGAGCCTGACAGAGAGGACCTCTGACATGAACTGATTGGGCTTTTTTTTCCCCCCCCCAGATCTATGGTGGCTAGTTTTATGTAGTCTTGTCAGAGGGGAGAACCATAATTGAGAAAATGCATCTATAAGATCAGCCTGCAGGCATGCCTGTAGGACATTTTCTCAGTGACAGATGTGTGAGTCAAGTCTATTGTGGCTGAGGCCATTCCCAGGCTGGTGGTCCTGGCTGAGCAAACCATGGATGGGCAGGCCAATATGCAGCACTCTTCCATTTCCTCTGCATCAGCTCCTGCCTCCAGGTTTCTGCCCTGTTTGAACTTCTACCCTGACTTCCTTCCGTGATGGACTACAAAGTGGAAATGTAAGACTCCCTCCCCCACCCCACCCCTCAGCTGTTTTAATCAAGGTGTTTATCACAGCAATAGAAACTCTGACTAAGACAATATCTAAACTATTTGGGGTTTTTGTTTTTAAGATCTATCTTTTCTGTGTGTGTGCATGTGAGAACTAACTCCAGTCCTCTATAAGACTATTAGCGCTCCTAACTGCGGATGCATCTCTCTAACCATCAAAGCTATTTTTTTTTCTATGCCAGAGGTTTATTAAGTGGGTATGGAGGGAGTGGGAGAACAGGACATGGTGGGGAGAGAGAAAGAAAGGGGAATGGGGCACAGAGAGAGAGAGAGAGAAAGAGAGAGAGAGAGAGAGAAAGTATGAGAGAGAGGAAAGAGAGAAGGGTAAGAAAGAGTGAGAGAGAGAGAAAGCAAGAGGAGAGTAAGAGCCATCAAAGCTATTTTTGATGAAGTGTCTGATGAGTCTACTTTATACTTTAAGCTCTATTTCAAAATAATATTTGTTCCTCAGGTATAATTTAATGTTACCGTAACATTGAGAATTACTGTAATGTAATCCATCTAACTTTGCAAATGCTTGCATTTTATTTTCTAAATACTCTTTTCTTTGTATTTATTTTAAATTATGTGCATACGTGTTTTGCATACATATATGCGTGCATGAGCATCATGTACATCCCTGGTCATCAGATCCACTGAACTGAAATTATGGATGGTTAGAGCCACCATATGGACCCTGGGAACTGAGCCTGGGTCCTCTGGATGAGCAACGAATCCTAACTGCTGAGCCATCTCTCTGGCCCCCATTAATATTAATTCTTAAGACCATGTTTGTCTTTCTTTAAAGCATTTTCAGTGCAGTATAGGTTGGAAAGACGGAGACTAATACTTGATCATTTTCAATACTCTGCTACACAGAGGCTTGTGCTCTGTGGCCACTAATCAGTATAACACTACAGTGTGGATATTGATCTTCCTCACCAACCGAAGAGGCTCAAAGCAGGAAAATGATGATTTTCTAGATTTAAGAGATCTCACAAGGGAGAACGATGTAGCATTTACTGAAGCTGAATAAAAACTACTCTGTATCTTTCCTACTTACATTGTACTAATCCTCTTAAAAAGCTGAGTCTGTCTTACCCTGATCTAAGGTTGTCTGACTATAGAACCTAACAATTCTTCTTAGTATACCAGACTTTGATATGTGCAAAAACAGAGCACAACAGAATACAATTACAAGAATCTTATGTTGTAGTTGGTATATACATAAGTAGTTAAAGCAGAACAATAGATTAATAATTTAGGAGAAGTTATAGCTAATGAAAATTCATGGGTTACTTTTCAATATACTTTTAAAGGGTTTATTTTTAAATTATGTATATGCATACATATCTATGTGGGAGTATAGGCATGTGAGTGCAGGTGCCTGAAGAGGTCAAAAAAGGGTGCTGGGTACCCTGAACTTTAAGTTACTGGTACTTATGAGCCACCTAACATGGATGCTAAGATCCAAACTTATGTCCTCTGCAAGAGCAGTGCACACACAATCACTGTGCAATCTCTCAAGCCCTACTCTTCACTATTTTTAACTATATAACGTCACCTTTTAGTTAAAAAAAAAAAAAAGTGGTTGAAATTACCTTTAAAGGAACAACTTTGTCCAGTCTGATTTCAGCTATGTCACTGGGTGAATCGTCTGTTGTATAAGTTCCTTTAACTAATTCGAGAGATGTCCATCTATGAGAATGAGTGGAATCGCCTGCATGTTCACTCTTAGGAAGATATAAAAACAAAATTTATAAGATGCTTACCTTTACTGTAAGACTAATTCTTATTATAACTCTTTATTGTCTATAGGTAGTTTGTTGCCTTGTATAAAAAAAATTAATCATGGGCTGGTGAAGACAACTCAAAGGGTAAACAAGCTTGTCAATAAGCCATGGCAGTTTGAGTTTGATCTCTGAGATCCCCAACATGCTGGGGAAAACTGGCTATCACAAGTTGCTCTGTGACCTCCACATATGCAACTTAGCATGTGGATGCATGTGTGCACAGAAACTCACATACACAAATAAATGTATTTAAAACTGGGATTAGTCAGCATCATTAGTCTATGATTAATCATTAGTCATTATCTTTATACATTCTCAAGAAAGCTTTTGCTACTCTAAGCTATTTACTTTAATCTTGTTCCCAGAATAGAGTAAAACATAAATTGACTAGTATCATCTTATATCTTGGAAGTAGTTTAGCATCTTTATGGAAAGACTGGACAACGAGCCTAATGAAGTAAATGTTAATTAAAATTAGTTGCTCAAAAGAATGAAGCAGACGCTATTTACAAGAAACTTATTTTCATGTTTGTGTCTAATATTAAAGATTCTTTGTAAAAATTCAAACACTTAAAATAAATTTGATAATAAAGAAAAATACAGCTATATCAATCAATAAACAACTATATTTAGTTAATAAGAATTTTCCATTAGCACTTTGACAAAATTAGGACCGTGAAAAATAAAAATAGCAAAAAAAAAAAAAATTTATACAAGACTTGGAATAAAAGGCTAAGTTATGCACTTTCTAGTTTACAATTACATTTAAAATCTTTTCACTTTCTAAATAAGGCAGAAGTGTGCCAAGATGTTCCAAACAACCATGTAAAACACAACTTTTGATTCTGATTTAATGTTGTCTACACACAGGCGATCTGTTAAATTTCTGAAGCATCATCCTATGTTAATGATAAACTCTGATAAGCACACAGCAAGAAAAATGATGTAAGAGTGATACTTACATCATCAACCAACACCTCTAATTCATACTCATGGATACCACCTCCTCCATAGACAGAGAAGCCAACTACAACAATTCCAGGTTTGTCTACTGCAAAACAGATTGCATCAGGGGACCCATTTCCAGTATTCCAACTTCTTCCCTGACTTGTTTTTGTGAATCGGTTAGCACTGGCTTTTACAGAGTGAAGAGAATTAAGTCCATCAACCTGTAAACAACACACACAATTCCATTGGCAGTTGTTAGCCTGAGTAACAACTAGTAACAAATGAAACAAAATATATAATGTAGACTGAACAGTAATTTGAATGATGTATTTCATATTAAGATAACATTTTAAAAATCAAACCACAATCTTCTTGTGGGGAAAACCAAAAAACAGAAGCATCACATTCAGCTAAAACATTCAGGTGAGTTATAAACCATGGTTAAGAAAGGCAGTGGAAAGAGGAAAATAATATCATGCTTCAAAAAATGTAAGGTATGTTTCAAGGTGACCTTATTAAACACATATTTGATACTTAAGTTTTGTTATAATGGCTACAGAACAAGATGTGTGATTGCTACCATTGAACTAATACAGACAAGATTTGTTACAATGATAAAGTTTAATTTATACATAACTTACCACAATTGCAAGAACTAAATGTATAAGTGAGACAGAGATTCTGCTCAGTTTTCATATGCATCTATATACATAACTACAGACAGAGCAAAGCTTTGGAGCTTTTTGTTCTTTAAACACCATGTGTTTAGTATTGCCAGCATGAATTTTGATCATTACTTATCACTTAGCAATGGAACAACTGGTACTGTTCGTGGAGTGGGATAATGTGGAAGGTAAGATGGGATTGGAGTGGAGAAACGGCCCAGTTAGGAGTATATGGAGAACTGTGTAAAGGCAGCACATTTGTAACCCAGCAGTGGGAGATTCACAGGCATATGGCGACCCAGGGCTCTCTGGCCAAACAGTCTAACCAATAGATTGGTTTCCATATTCAGTGTGGGATTGTGTCTCAATAAATATTGTCAAGGATGACTGAAGAAGACACCTAACATCAATCTCTGGCTTCTACACTTATACACATACAGTGAGTTATACCTGTATAACATGTGCATACGCACCACACATGTACACGTGTACAAACAGACAAAGTATGAGAGAGTGAGAATTAGTTCTAAAATGTAAAAATGAGTAGATAGAGAAGAACAGGAAGGCAAAAAAATTATATTTTTTTAAAATCTATTATTTTGTATGTATGGATATGCTGTGCTGGTCTATTAACTCTCTAACTTACTCACTTGAGACAGGCTTTCTCATTAAAACTGGAACTAGACTGGCAGCAAAAAGAGCCAAGACCCTCCTGTCTCTGCCCCTGTAGTGCTGGGGTTTTAAACTCTGGCCTTCATGCTAACACAGCAAGCACTCTTACCTGCTGAGATATCTTTCCAGCATTTCATTTTTTTTTTTTTTTTTACCCAAGAAAATTCTCTTTTCTAAACACATATTCCTGACTGATCTGGAAATTAGTTTCTATGTCTGTTGTTACTGTTCTTTATTTTATTATATTTTATTTTAATTAATTCGAACTAGCTTCAACTTACTTCTTATCAAGTGATGGGACTATAGGCATATATTATAGTGAATGATTCTGTTAAAGATAAGAGAATGAGACTTGTTTGGGGAAGAAACTAACATGAAATGACCATCAGAGGTAAGTTTTATTAATGCAAAGGGCATTGTGACCCTGGGAGCCATGATCAGGCCTTGAGGTGGATGAACATTAAAAAGAAGGTGTATCATGCCAGAGACAATATGATGAGGCTTTAAAGGGGGAAAGGAGCTTCCCTTTAAAATCTGGAAAGGAACTTGATTAGGATGACTAAATAAAAGAGAAAGCTACCATAGATGATGGGAGAAGGTGACTGGGGGAGCCCAGAGGAGCATCTTCTGTGTCTGTCAGAGAGAAAGAGAGAGAGTATGTGTGTGTGTTTTAAGGAGTACTGAGAAGGACTAAAAATTAGTGGTGATAAAGCCCTAACACAACCTGTCCTAACTGTCCCACACAGAATTGTTGGCCTGTCTTCTGACCTCTTTAAGGCTATGAGATCTGGCTACCTACAGTGACTACTCTCTTAAAGACACAGGCTTACCATTCTACAAAAACATGAACTTATTTATCCAGGTTTGAAATATAGCTCCTTACCTCAGACCCTAGGGCTGATGCTGTCAGCTCACTGACAATACTGGCCAGTAGTCCACAGGTGTTGGAGACCAGGTGGGAGGAGAATAGCTCATTTTCTCTCCGAAGGCTGTTTCTCACTGGAAGCACAACAATGACCAGCATCTTCTCCAGCACTTCCCGGAAGCTTGTCATCCCCGAGATGTTCTCTTCACTCTACAACAGGACACATAAGGAGAGAGAGGGCAAAGCTTTGGCTTGTGGTCCCCCATGAGAGTTGTCTGTGTAAAATTCTTCCCAGAAGATACCTAAAAATCTAGACCTGAATTCTTTCTTTTTGACTCGTAATTATAAGATGTTTTTATTAGCTTTGTGACATTTTCATACACTTTCTTTTTTTTAACCATATGACAGTTTAAAAACTATCTACATGATGGATACAGTTTTTATCTTGTTTAAAATTATTTTTTAAAAGCTAAGACTTCAGTAGAACTTAAGTCTATAAAAATGTCTCGTGAATTTATTTAATTCCTACAGAGCTACTCCTTTAACAACTACTATTATATTCAATTTCTGGGGCGGGGGGGGGGAGAACAAATCCCAATCTATACCAGTAGAAAACTCCATTCATGAAATTAGGATTTTCAAGTTCTAAAAAATTAAAATTTCATTAAAATCCAAAAAAAGAAAATTTCCCAGAAAATGCTTAAAAGATTATTAATTCACATCATAGCTAATACAAAGTTCTGTCCTTTATCTCACTCTCCTGTATTATAATCAACTGTGAACACAGTAATTAGCATTTAATTTCATTAGGAAGTCACATTAACCAATCAATCTCTCAGTTTCACCCAAGACTAGTAAATCATATAATTTGGTATCTAGTTGTAATTCTTTCATTCAGCCTCAGTTTTCCTAAATCAGGGGTATTATTTGCTACGACTCAATTTTTGAAACCATATTCTTAGTCCCTGGATAAGTTCTTTTATAATAATTATATTCCTTACTGCTTTATCCATAAAAATATTCATGAAAAATACAGTCTGAGTAAACAGAGTCCTAGAGGCTAAATAATCTTCTTCTCAAATCAAATATGTAAATAAATAATCCATTCAGAAATTACATAATTTTTCTGTTAAAACTGTCATTAACACGACTCACTATTTACTTCCTACCTAAAGTATAATCTTAATGCTATCCATAAAAATGACTTAACGATTTTTTCATATTTTACTTCATCTAGTAACATCTGAGCACAATTACTATAATATTTTGCTTACTTTCTGATTTACCGATTTTTGGGGATTAGAATAATCCACGTTTAATTTAAAACTCAAATTATTTTATGCCTTTCATCTTTCCACTCTCCAGAAATTTCACTTTCCCAGAAAGTCTGCTTTGAAAAAACACTCAATCAGTAATATTTCTTTATAACCAAGAATCTTGTGGTGCTTCCATTACAAAATGCCTGCAGCAGAAAAGTACATGGAAAACTAAGGCAGGATGATGCAAGTTCCAGCTAACTTAAATTATAGGAGAAAAAGGAGAATTTAACACTTTTAGACATATAGGCTAAACATACTAAAATTTATACACCTAGAGAAGCTAAGGAAGGAGGACAACCCTGGATAAGATGATCAATACTCACTCAGAAAGGCAAACAGGATAGACATTGGAAGAGGGAGAAAACAGGAAACAGGATAGGAGCCTACCACAGAATACCTCTGAAAGACTCTACCTAGCAGAGTATCAAAGCAGACGCTGAGGCTCATAACCAAACTTTGGGCAGAGTGCAGGGAATCTTATGAAAGAAGGGGGAGATAGAAAGACCTGGAGGGGACAGGAACTCCACAAGGAGGGCAACAGAACCAGAAAATTTGAACACAGGGGTCTTCTCAGAGACTCATGCTCCAACCAAGTACCATGCATGGAGATAACCTAGAATCCTTGCACAGATGTAGCCCATGGCAGCTCAGTGTCCAAGTGTGTACCCTAGTATGGGGAACAGGGACTGTCTTTGACATAAACTCAGTGACTGGCTCTTTTATCACCTCGCCCTGAGTGGGGAGCAGCCTTACCAGGCCACAGAGGAAGACAATGCATCCAGTCCTGATGAGACCTGATAAGACTAGGGTCGGATGGAAGGGGAGGATGACCTCCCCTATCAGCGAACTTGGGGAGGGGCATGAGAGGAGATGAGGGAGGGAATGCAGGATTGGAAGGGACTGAGGGAGGGGACTATACCTGGGATACAAAGTGAATAAACTGTAATTAATATAAAAAGATAAAAATTAAAATAAAAAAGTTATACTGGAAAAACGAACATGACCAGAAATGAAAAGCCACTGTTTAAAATATTTAAATATTTGAAATGTTCTAAATATATGTTCTAAATGTATGTATGGGCATGGTTAATCATATTCTATGCAAAATGTTAAAATGTACAATGTGCAGGAGGAAAGGAAGGGGAAAAATGATATGGTTTAATTTTAATAAAGAATGTTAAAAAAAATTTACAACTTTCCCCTGGAGGGGCACTAAGGAAGAGAATGCAGCCAGTCCATTTTAAAATACTTTAATTTAAATACATTTAATTATTAATCACTACATGTTAGTATTAAAACATACAACTCTAATAGTAATTCCTAAAAAAAGCACTAGAACAGTCCTAAGTTCACTGCTCATGTTACTTTATCTCAGTATTCTCTTTCAATAAGTAGCCTTTTGTCTAGACATTTTATGTAGTCACCACTCTGTATATATACATACAAGTTTTAAAAAGTCGCCTTGATGTTAAATGTAAGTTTAGCATTTGGAATGGCTGAATCAAGTTCTATCACATTAACATACTATTTCGCTTAGTAATGAACACTGAAAGGTCTAATTAAGGCTTATAGCCTCCTTTTGGCAAATACACACAAAGCTTTAGTTTTCTGAATATTCTTACAGTTCCCTGTGAAAACACTGACAACATGCAGTGTTGAAATGAAAAGTTATCGTCTAAAAATATCTCGTAGTTTGTAGACAATTCAAATGCTGTAAATTTTTTTACCCACTACAACGTAATTAACGTTAATAGGTGCACAATTGCTAAAAGTTTGAGAAAAAGAGATATTTAGACTAATTTAAATCGCAAAAAGCATCTATAAGGTTAGTGTATTTTTTCATAATTTCACCCGCACTGAAATTTAAAAGAAAAAAAATTAACTTCTTCTAATTTTCTAGGAACAAATTATTATCTCGGCTCTTCGTTCCCTGGCATTCATTAATAATTACTAGTAAGGCTGAAGTTCTCCAGTGATGGGACCCTACAAAGATATGTGTCTTTGATTTTTTTTTCTACAGTGCTTTCCAAAAATGTAGAAGCAGTTACTAAATAATGTTTACTATGCCTTTTGTTTTTACAGTGTTTATTTTAACATGACAGAATATTTTATAAACCCATTTTCATAAACGTTATTTATTTCCTTAAGTATTTTATACATTTATTTGTGCATGCATGCATGTCGAGGTGTGTGTAAAGCACACATGGTAGGCAGAGGACAGTGAGTAGGGCTGGCTCTCTTTCTACCATGTAGGTCCTGGTTGTGCTTGGTGGCAAGCGCGCTTAAGTGCTGTGCCATTTGCTAACCCTACTTTAGAACAGAAAAAAAATGCTTATGCTCTCGGTAACTTACTTTCAAATGATACAACAATAAATAATTATGTAGGTATTTACTATATACTCACATTTTTTAGAGGTGAGGTGTCATGCAAATTAACACTGCTCATCATGGTGCTATGAATAAGAATGGCCCCCACAGACTCCCATGCTTGAAAGCTTGGGTCCTAGCCCATGGAACTATTTGGACAAGATTAGGAGATGTAGCTTTGTTGGAGGGGGTGTGGCCTTGTTGGAGGAGGCGTGTCACTGGGAGTGGTCTTTGAGGTTTGAAAAGCTCTCACCAATACCAGTCTTTCTCTGCCTACTGCGGTTGAATCAGGATTTAAGCAAGTACTGTTCCAGTGCCAGTGCCTGCTTGCCACCATGCTCCCTGCCGTGATGATCATTGACTAAACCCCTGAAACTGTAAGCAAGCCACCAAGTAAGTGCTTCTTCTGTAAGTTGTGTTGGTCATGGTGCTTTGTCATGGCAATAAAATAGTAACTAAGACACTTATCATTCACATAAACATGACAGTTAGAGAATAGCTTCTTATAAAATAGATAATCATTTATCAAGTACAGACAGTTACCAATAAGGAAGACTAGCCACCAACCTACACGTCTCCACTTAACTGTTGTTTTCCTTCTCCATTATAAGAGAATTCCAAACTGACGTACCTGGCTGAGCTTTTCCATATGTCCCACCAAAAGCGGAAAACGATGAACTAGTGTTGAGTCGTTCTCCGTGCTGACTTGCTTAACAATCGATCGCAGCAACACTTCTCCATCATATGCAATAGGGAAGATAGAAGTCAGCTTCACAGACGTGTGACACAGAGCTGACATAACAGCTGCAAGGAGCCGGCTACTAGATGTCTTAAAGTTTGCTTCCTGGATATCCTTTTAAGAACAAAAGTAAATAAAGAAAGAACAAAAGTAACCCTCAAATACTGCATCAACATAAACCAGGTTTCCTCACATATACAAGGGTATCTATCACTCAGTCATTTAAGTGGCTTTACTATAGGATAATACCACACCAATACATTAAAACACAATTAAATTATTATCTAGTAATGATGAGGGGAAGGAGACTCAAGAATCCTATAGCAAAGAACTGTTTTTATACATGTGCATCTTTACAATATCCAGTTCTTCCTAGCGTCATTTTCAATGTGAGATGTTAAAGGATTCCCATTAGAACCTATCTAAAACACATTCTGTAAGTATTGAGACTGCTTTTGACAAAAATGAACAAAACAAATTGCACTTCTGTAACACCATTTTACTAAGGTCACAAAATTATGTTATCATACACCATTTTCTGTATAAATCTCAGTACAGCTGTACAATTTTTCTGAATTTTTGAAGTTATCAATTGAGGAGCTCCTCATTCACAAAATTATGCACACATTACTTAGTTCTTCAAACAGTTGTACTACTAGTCAAGCATAAAAGTAAAGCAATATATCATTCTGATCTAATGTTGCAAAAGTGGCGAGAATACACAAACTTGGGGGAGCATTTGAGACTTCTCTGTTTTGTAAGATGTTAGCTATAGACTGTTCTTCTACAACACTTAGTACATTGTTTCCAAACTTGGGAAGGCATGCAATACTATTTTATCATTAAGTAAGATATTAGTTACGACTGTTCTTAGAGATCCTTTTTCAGGTGGAAATGTTTCACGCCATACTTGTTTGCCAAGTTTTCACCACTGACTAAATGCTAACCCTGTCAAATGTACTGAATAGCTACTGAAAGTATAATTTAGTTTTCTCTATTTAGTTAATATGATGAACTCTTTTTTCCTCTCTGTCAGTGCTGGGAACTGAACTCTCACTCATGCTAGGAAAGCACCTCACCTCTGAAACATATCCCATCCCAATTAAGTCTACTGATTTCTAGATGTTAATCCTGAAATTCAAAATGAATACCACTAGAGTATAACAGTATTATAAGAATACCTGTGTCTGTGATATTTGTCCACTATTTATTCTCATATCTCTGAGTATTCTCATATCTCTCGGTATTGAGCATATTATCAGTCATCTTTTATGTTTTCTGAAGGAATTTGTTAAAAATGTTATTTTTTTTATAAATGTTTAAAGACTCTATGAATAACAATATGTGTGTTAGAAATCTTGTTCCTGATTAAGTATATATAATGAATTCTATTTTTTAATGGTCATAAGGCAATTAAGATCCTCCTTTTACCCTTATTTTTGAGATAAGGTTTTGCTAGTTAACCCTGATTAGCCTAAAAGTTGCTATACAGACTAGACTCTTTAAAGTCATTTTTAAAAAGTATGTCTGAGTGTTTTGCCTACATGTACGACTGCATACCACATGAGAGCTTAAAGCTTCAGAAGACCAGACGAAGATGTCTGAGGCCCTGGAATTGGGAGTTGGGACTCATGTGAGTACTGGGAATTGGACCCAGGTCCTGTGAATGAGCTGTCACTGTTTTTCACTATGAAGCCATTGTCTCTCCAGGCCTGACTTCACAATTTTAATCTTTTAAATTCTGCTAGATTTGCTCACATGTCTGAGATTCTACTGGCATAAACAAATCGAATGTATTGCCAGTAGCATAAAAATGTAGCATATACAACTATGAACAGTATAAAATAATAAGACACCATGCTTTGGCTGATATTAGCTATATTATATTTTTGCATTTTATTAATTATTATTATTTATAAGAATTTATTCACTTTGTATCCCAGCCGAGGTTTCTCCCCCCCCCTTGTCTCCTCCCAATTCCACCCTCCCTCACTCTTCTCCTCTTATGTCCCTCCCCCAGTCCAATGATAGGATAGGTTCCTCCCTTTCCCTCTGACCCTAGCCTATCAGGTCTCATCAGGACTGGCTTCTTTGTCTTCCTTTGTGGCCTGGTAAGGTTGCAACGCCCACCCCCATCAGGGGTAGGTGATCAGAGAGCCAGCCACTAAGTTCATGCCAGAGGAATCCCCTGCTCCCTTACCAGGGAACCCTGCCATTAGTATCTCACACATGTGAGCAATTCTTTGAGCTGTGACCTAACAAAGTTAAGGTGGCTGCAAGATCACTGGGTGGTAGGAATTTCTCAGCTCCATTACAGTCTTATGAGGACACCATTATCCATGTGGTCCAACATGGACTGTACAGTACATGATTGTGCTTAATTGTACTTAAAACATGACAGTACATAATTCTACATGGTTGCCTTGCCAAACAATGAAATATATGATCTGAATTACATTGTTTCTAAAAATCTCTCTTAAACTGTATTTCTAGAATGTAAACCATTATCAGGGGTATGGCAGAATTTCATTGAGTAAGTGTAGAAAGTGTAGAAGAAAAGGAATGTGTAAAAGCAGAAATGTTACTGTCCATCTGTCTACAGTGAAGCAAGTAAGAAATGGGTGTACATCCACACACACACATAAAGGTGTATACCCATGTATATGGGTTGGTGTAGGGAGTCACGGGATGGAAAACCTACCCTTTAGGTAAGGGGAAAACATGTTGGGGGCATGGAGGAAGCCATGTGATGGAAAAAGACCGGCTATCCATAAACTGATTCTCACAGACTTAAAAAAAAAAAAAGAATTCTGCTAGATTTAATTAAGTACATGATTTATCTTAGTGAATATTCTATGTGTACTAGAAAAACTATGCATTCTCTAGTTTCATATCATAGTTTATAAATGTCAGTAGAATTAACATTTTGGAGAGATGGCTCAGCTCAGCAGTTAAGAACACTTTCTGTTTTCCCAGAGGATGTATATTTTATTCTCAGCATCCAAATGCCTGTAACTTCAGCTCCAACAACCCTCTTTGGCTCCTCTACTTGACTGCATACAAACACACAATAAAAATAGCAGTAAAATATTAAAGGTCAAGATTGTTTGAATCATTGTTCAAATCTTCTATACCCCTCATCTTCTTGTCTAGTTGTATCGTTAGTTACTGCAACATGATTGTTGAATCAGAGTCAATGTCTCTTTCTGACTTATAGCTCTGTCAAGCATTTGTGGCAAGTATTTTGAAGCTCTGGGATGTGGCGTCTTCATGAGTGAGTGAATGATAGCATGTTTCTCGCTCATTTTCCTCTTTCCTGTTCTTACAGCTATAGACATCCAGAGCTGTTTGGTGCTGCATTTGTTCTGACAGAGCCCCTACATTCTGCCCCCTACCCACTCTCAAATAAGCTCACCTATAGACTGAAAGAAAAAGTCAGCAGCTATATAAATATGGCTGGAAATTTTATAACAAATAGATAATATGAGAGAATGAAACAAAATTTTACATCTTAGCTATAAAAGTGATGCATACCAAATAGATTTCTAACTGATCATTAATAATTAATAAGATAAAAACATCTGAACTAAATTTCTTGCAGAATATTAAGCAATGTATTTTATTTTCAACTAGCATTTTATAAACTTAAATTACCTGATCCAAACAGTTCAGTAGATCACAAAGGCAAGCCCACTGCAGCGCAGGGGTCGGGTAGAAAGAGTGAAAGCAGGCAGTGAAAGTGTTATGACACTCCTGAAGGACAGCTTCTAGAAGACTCAGGGGCTGGCTGAGGTATCCTTGAGGGTCGTTATCTAGCTTCACCATGCAGTGATCAACTCCTTCTGATAAAATTTTTCTTAACAAAGTTCTTGTTTTCCCAATACACTCAGCTAATTTGCTAGTTTCTTCTACAACTGCTTTTCCTGTAGCTTTGAGAAAGTAAAAAGTGCCAATAAACCAATGACAATAATAATTCAGTCATTTACTGTATAGATAAAAATCAAACACCAATACCCAGAAATGAAACTTCTTAAAGATTAAGTTTGCTACAAAATGATTTTTTAAAAAATTACGTAGAGAAAAGAACTGGCAGTAGTACTTAAGTCTAATTTAGTGATTGAAATATTTTATATTCGACAAAAATACTTTAAAAGTAACATTTTTTTTTCTCTCTTAATTTTAGGAGCAACTCATAGTATCTTAGGTTCTTAAACACTGGGCTATCTCCATATCGATTTTCTTAATATCTGAAAATATTTCTTCCCAAAGCTATTTTAAAACTTCACCGTACCGGATACTGGGTATATTTCGCAGGTGTAGACTCGCAGTAGCCGCAGACAGCAGGTCCCCACGAAGCGCAGTCTCTCTAGATCCAGAAGAGTGGCTGTGAACTGGAAGCCTTTCAGTCCTCTGAGCTCTTCAACGCCTAAGACGAGGGTGGTCCAGCTCCAGTGAAGAATGCTCAGTAGCGACTCGAAGCACTCCTAACGCAGTGTCAACACACACCAGTCAGTCACAGGACAGCACAGTTTGAAGGAAAGACCATGACAATGGCATGCCATTTCAAGGCTAACTTGAACTTTCTGCTGAGTTTTGGTGGCTGAAATAAAATACCTGTATATATTTTTACATTTTTATTTTACCTGCCTAGCTAGTTTATCTTATAAAAATGAAGAAAAAAAAGGAACAACTCATATTCACATGCTTCTTTAAACTGATAAATCAATATAGTATAACAATTTAAAGTAGGGCTGAATTACTATAACAGTGATACCTATCTTTGTCTATATATACCTTAACCATATATTAAAATGATAATAAAGACTATAGCCAATTTTTGAAAAGTTTATTAGAAGATACTGCCAAAATCACTATTAAGCTTTTTAAAAATTCTCAAGCATGGATTTATAGGGTTGCTTTTCCGTGCAGTTCTACATGGTCTGGAGATCTTCACACTTATATGATGGCAAACACTATGGAATCTCAGAATGGAGCAATCTGCTCCCGAGTCCTCAGCAAGGCCCAGATAACAGCTGACATAATATAAAAAAATAAAAAATTTAAAATAAATGACTGAATATATTTGTTATATAAATAAATTCAATTACCTAATGACCACAAACCCATTTATATACACACACATATAAATTATTTGAAAGAACAAGAACAGTATGGTCTGAATGAAAAGATAAATTCATTGCTTAGCAGGGCATGTGTCCAAACAGAAAAGTTGTAAGCTATTTCAGATGTAGAAAAGGCAATTAAGCTGGGTATGGTGAGATCATAGGCAACAATCTTACTTTTCCACTACTGAAACTGCACATTATCTTTGCTAGACTATAAAGACCACCACAACAGCAGAGTTTAATTCATAAAACTATGCTGAAGCCAAGTGCACTGGTACATGCCTGTAATCTCAGCACCCTGGGAGGCAGACGCAGGTGGATCTCTGTGATTTTGTGGCCAACCTGGTCTACAAAGCTAACCCAGGACAGCCAAAGCTACACAGGGAACCCTGCCTCAAAATACCACAACAGACAAACAAACTTATGCCTTAGAACTGAGTAGCAAAGCTGAAAAATTGTTAAGTAGCTTACCACTGAGACAGTTCTTGCAAAAGATCTCTTTAAAATGTGCACAGGCTCACTAGTCTGCTGTTTGCCTTTGGAAGCGCTGCCATCACTGGTCGGGAGTCTGATGGTAGAAGATAAACAATATGTTATGTTCAAATGTCCAAAGACAGTTTTTTAGTGTAAAGTTTTTAGTATCAGTGGAGTGCTCAGCTACTAATGGAACGTCTCCATTACCTCCACGATCCCCAAGGCTCAAGGACCACTGTAGAAGAGTGAAAACAGATTTTTAAGATGCAGAGGTTTGGGAGGACAGGAGCAAAACAGTCTCTTCTGCACTGGACTGAAAGGCTACACTCACAGATGCAGAGCAGCTGAGGTTGCCTGCACAAGGCCTGCACAATGACACCAGTTGACAAGCTAATGTGGGTGGGAGAAATCTCCCATGATTCCCCCGCACATGAAATGCTATAGACACTGGCTCCTGAGAGTGGGGAAATCAATTTTCTCCAGGGAAGAACTCCTGATAGGTTATTTAGTTTCAAGTGGTCAGCACCACACACAGAGAGCAACACTCAACGGACTCAGTACAAGATGTCATCTACCATGGTATCATCTACCATGCATATGTGTGTAAGTAATGATAATAATTAAAGAAGAGGTAATGAATTTAAGAGGGTGTGGTGGGCACAGGAGAGAAAAAGGACGAGGATTAAAGATTATATGAATACAGTATTCATATATGAAATATGTTAATGATATATATAATACTAAGTAACTAAATATTGAAATCAGTGCATATCAAAAATTATAAAATTCAGCCAAACAATGAGTTACAGATAAAATTTCAGGTTTAAGTGTATATGAATGAATGAATGTATTAGAAAGAATGAAAAATCACCTTCAAAAATATGTATTTTAAGAAATCAGATGAATAGAAAGGCAAAAGAGGACCATGAAGTGGGGTTATGGTAAGGACAGAGTGGATTTGAAATGAGTGAGATGAGAGGGACAAGTATGGGGTAAATATTATCAAAATACATTGTGAATTCACAAAGAATAAAAATAATATACTAAAATGTACATTTGCCATAGTGAAATAATCAATTTTAATATCACCATAAAGAACATAAAAGTCCTGCTCCCTATTACTGCACACATAGTTATTCAACATTAGTCTACAAATGCAATCCAGTACAACTTGTTATGGGCACAAAGTACTTTTGGGCTAGAGAGATGGTTCAGCTGTTAAAGGCCAAGGCTCACAACCAAACAGACAAAATGATACTAATACTAAAAACAATACCTAGAGAGGACAGGAGCTCCACAAGGAGAGCCACAGAGCCAAAATATCTGGCACAGGGGTCTTTTCTGAGACTGATACTCCAACCAAGGACCATTCATGGATATAACCTAGAACCCCTGCTTAAATGTAGCCCATGGCAGCTCAGTCTCTAAGTGGATTCCCTAGTAAGGGGAACAGGGACTGTCTCTAACATGAACTCAGTGGCTGGCTCTTTGACCACCCCTCCTGAGGGAGAAACAGCCTTGCTAGGTCACAGAGGAGGACATTGCAGCCAGTCCTGATGAGACCTGATAAGCTAGGGTCAGATGGAAGGGAGGAGGACCTCCCCTACCAGTGGACTTGGAGAGGGGCATGGGAGGAGAGGAGGGAAAATGGGATTGGGAGGGAATAAGGAGCTACAGCTGGGATACAAAGTGAATAAAATGTAATTAATATAAAAATAAAAATTCAATTAAAAATTATCAATTAACAAAGAAAATCCATGATTATTAAAATAAAGTTATAAATTAAATGCACTTTGAAAATGTTAAAAAAAAAACAATGGTTATGATATATAATGTATTCATAAAAACAAAAATCCTGTCTAGAGAAAGATGAAGTCTCTAATATTCAAATTCCTTCAGTGATTACTAAAAGAGAAGATATGGAAGAGAGGACTATGTACTTATAAGGGCTTATAAGTAATCTAGAAATAAACAAATATACTGACATATGTCATATGTCTCATTACATTTTTTAATTATGTTGAAGTAATTAAAATCCTTATTGTTAAAAATCTAATAAACATGAGCAATTTGATATTTCAACAAAATTGGAAATTAATGGTAAGAGATTTTCCAATGTATTTATCACAAAATAAATCATGTAAGATTATCAGTCTAGAAATAAAGCAAAGTATTGCGGTGTTTCCTATCCTGTGTAGGACTCTAGGTTTGATCTCCAGCTCATAGAAAAAGAAAGATTATAATAAACTGATTTAGGTATACATCTAAAGTATTTTCCCATCCTAATTTACATTCTTTAAGGCAAACTTATTACATTATAACATTTTGAAATTGGTATTAAAATTAAAAAAAGATTAATCAAACAACTGTTGGTAAATGGCTATTGTTAAAATACTGATTCCGAGCCATGCAAAATTTTGAATTAGGTCTAAATAGACAATGTTCATAAAGTATACTAAATACTCTATCAATTGTTTAATTAGCTATAATTCTACCAGTAACTTTAATTTGCTCAATACTACAACAATTTCTCCATTATTATGCTGAATATTTTATAGTGATTTTATTTCAGCACAGGAAAAGAATAAATTGTATTAGTTAACTATAAGCATGTTTTAATACCTGTATAACAACTGAGGTATCTGACCAGCATTTACATCTGTACCATTATTTGACTTCTTCGAACTCTTGAATTGGAAAACAACCCTAAAAGAGAAAGGAATAGTATGACACCTTAAATGGTAATCTCTGTGCTCTAATGTTCATTAAAGTTAATAAGGAATTTAATAACAATGCCTTCAAATTTTAGGCCAATGGAAGTTATTCACTCGTTAAAGAAGGCCTTACAATTGCTCCAGTAACATTCTGATTTATAGCTGCTGATTTAGAATGAAATGAAGGACTGAGCCTGGATGAGGAGCCTGTTCCTCCCAGTCCTTCAGCTTTGTTTACCTCCACAGTCAGCCTTGGCCTAAAGATTTCCACTGTAGGGCATAAGTGCAGTATAACTGGGTACAGTTAGGATCTTTAGCCTCCGAGTGTCAGGATATTCCAGTCTGAACAAACTATACAAGAGCCATTCAATTCTGGGTGAATTTTGTTCTAGCAAACACTCAACAGGAACTGACAGAGAAACATCCTATAGCAGATTTAAATACTTTCCTTAAATACTCAAACACAGAATTCACCTCATATATTAGCATGTACCTTTATACTACTATGTTGAGGAGGAATAAAATGAACTTAGTTTTTCTTTCAAAATCATAGTATTTTCAAACACCAGAATCTAACTACTAGCGTTAAAAGAAGGTTGGTTCTATACATGGTAACAATTTTATTCTAAGCATATCATTTTCCCATTTTATTTCTCTAATTTTCTGAGTATAAATGAGAAAATTGCTTTAAAACTTGTTGAGGGAACCAAATAAAATAATGTATACTGAGCAGTGGTGGCACACACCTTTAATCCCAGCACTGGGGAGGCAGAGGCAGATGAATTTCTGAGTTCGAGGCCAGCGCGGTTTACAGAGTGAGTTCCAGGAAACTCAATTATTTAGAAAAACTCAGTTTTGACAAACCAACAAAGCGAAACAAAACAAAACCTAAACAAAATGATAGAAAAGGAAGTGTTTAGTGTGTTTAGTTATTGAGCGCATGTGTGTATGTATGTGCATGTTCCTATGGTGCCTCTGTACTTGTGTTTGTGTATACATGGAGGCCAGAGGTCTACCTCACGTGCTGCCTCTGCAGAACCAATCACTGTTTGTTTTCCCATCAATTAATTGACTTGGTTGCCTTACATCCCGGCTGGAGGTGGGCACTTCCCTCTCTCACTGGCTCGGAACTTTTCAAGCAGGCTAACAAGCCGCAGGGATGCACTTGGCTCTGCCTCCCCAGTGCAAAATTATAGTGCATGTTACCACATCCCAATGTTTCATATGATTTCTAGGCACTAGAGACAGATCCTCATGCTTGTTGGGAGACTTTACTGACCCAGCTTTCCTGCTAGTCTGAAAGGGGTTATAATTTTCTCTGCATTTCACTAAGATAATATTCCATGACAGAAGCTTTGTAACTTACAAAACTGTTTGCATACGCAGTAACAATCTAACTGTGCACACATACACACCTTTTATGGTTCCAAATCATTACTATTCTGCACCCTTCCTCTATGTAATTCCTTATTTTTTTAAACACTCTAATACCCAGAAAGATATAAATGCCATTTGATAGGAATCATGCAGTCTTTTCTCCCTTCTCAGTCTAGACTAACTGAGCATATTTGGTTATATATTACAGAAATTTAATTTTTAGCAATTATATTAATGCTCTGGAAGATTTCAGAATATTTCACAAAGAAAAATAAGAACTGTAGAAGTCAAAGTTCAACATTATGCTTACCCATCATCTGTGGTGATAGAAGCCTGTCCATGAGACCCACAGTCACTGCTGGGACCTGACACTCGGGCCCACGCGACATACCACCATCCAGCTTGCAGAAGAACTGGCTCATCAAACATCATTGCATACTTTTCTCTAGAGAAATTAAAAAGTCAAATACCTTTGCACTCATCCATCACATGTACTTACTTCCAACTACCTTATGTCAAAACCCATGAAATGGATTTTTTTTTAAAATTATTGTCAGACAAGAATTTTATTTTAAAGTTTGGAAACCAAAACAAGTTTCAGTTCCTTATGTTTGGAAAAATCAAATTATATTTTTTTATGGATTCTACAACATGTTTAAATGTTATAAAAACTCATAATATATTACATTGTTATGAAAGCTTAAGTAAATATATATATAAATAAAAAAATTAAAGATACAAATACTACCCAATAAAATTGGGGTCTCTTGAGTAAGCTAATGAAGAAAATCTAGATGATTCGCTACCAAATTCATCAGTTTATATCTTAGAATTATAATCCTTTGCTCAAAAATAAACAGAAAATCATAATGATACATTAAAATTTTATGAGAATTGTCATTTTTGAAATGTCTCATTTAGATGAATTTGTAAAAATACTGACAAATAGAAAGTAACAACAATATCATAATAGTTTAATGCCGTGATTCTCAACCTTCCTAATACTATATGTAACCCTTTAATACAGTTCCTCATGTTATGGTAACCCCAAACGTTAAAATTATTTTCATTGTTACTTTGTAACTGTAATATTGCTACTGTTATGAATGGTAATATAAATATTTTTAAAGATAGTTTGCTAAAGAGGCCACAATCCATAGGTTGAGAACCATTGGTCTAATGCTTAAGGTAAAGAAATAGACCAATTTCTCTTTAGATATACTCCAGTTGTCAAAAGTATGCCTCTGGTCATAAAGGTAAAACCAATGTCTTGCTTTTATTTCTGAAAAGATGCGCTTTTAACACCAAAACAACAACAACAGCAACAACAGCTTTATACACCTTTTAATGTTAGTTTTCAGTGGTGGTGTTGGTGGTGTGTGTACGCGTGTGTGTGTGTGTGTGTGTGTGTGTGTGTGTGTGTGTGTGTGTATGTGTGTGTTCCGTGTGTGTTCTGTGTATGTGTGTGTCTGTGTCTGAGCACTCCTGGTGGCCAATACGGGCAGTAAGAGAGTTCCTCGGCTGTTCTTCACCTTACTTTTTGATATAGGGTTATTTCACTGAAGCTGAAGCTCATTAATTTTGCTAGAATGTTGGCCTGTGAGTGCCATGGATCACTGATGTCTACACCCCCGTCCTTCCTCCCTTAGCTTTTATGTGAGTGTTGGTGATCTGAACTAAGGTTGTTGTGTCATTGTGTTAAGTCCTGTACTATAAAAACTGAGCCATTTCCCCTGGCCAACAACTAGAATTTTTAAAATATAATATTACTGGAAAGTATAGTGCACTATTATTATTGTAAAGCTAAGTTTATGTTTTTTTTCCATCATAACATTCCCTGAATCAAAACATTTTTTTTATCATAGTGCAGTGGTAAGACAATTCTTAGGATTCCAGAAAGGACTGCAAAACCTAAGCCTCTTTATACTTATGAACTTTTATAAATACTCTGATCCAAGTAATCTCCCAACAAAGCTGATAACCTTCTTGAGTGTGTCATTATCAAGCATACACCACTAATGTGATATCAGAATACATGTGGGGTCTGAAATATGGCCTTATATATATATATATATATGTATAATACATATATATATACATACATATATATATGTATGTATAAATGTTACAGGTAACAAATGATTGTTTCAGTCACTAGAACACTAGTATACTTGCATTCTCTAAGAATTTAATGAAGCTACATATGTGCAATAAATATATTTTTTCATATATATTCATATGTATTCCTATTTCGGTCTTGAGTTATTTATCTGACTATATAAAAACTCAAGATTATTAGTTTTGATATAACATTATTACAAGTAGTAGTTGCACTTCCTAATATATTTATATAATACATAACATTTCAGACAACAAATCACATATAATGAATGGTGACTAAACTGCTTGAGCAAGATACTAGGTATAGACGTCCATACAATCTAGGTTTGTGTGAAGACTTTCTATGATATTCATAAGCGGATGAAACTCTGCAACTATATTTTCAGAATGTATCTCCATCACTAAGTGAAGCACAACTTAGTTAAATTTCCCATATTATCAAAAACAGATTATTCAAAACTCCTTTTGAAATGTTTGTTTTTATTTTCTTTCCTTTTTAAAAATTTTATTATAATTTATTCACTTTGTATCCTGGCTATAGGCCCCTCCCTTATCTCCTCCCAGTCCCACCAACTCTCCCTCTTCTCTCCCTATTCCCCTCCCCTAGTCTACTGATAGGGGAGAACCTCATTTCCACTATCTAACCCTAGCCTATCAGGTTTCATCAGCACTGGCTGCATCATCTTTCTCCATGGCCTGGTAAGGCTGCACCCCCCAGGGGGAGATGATCAAAGAGGCAGCCACTGAGTTCATGTCAGAGGCAGCCCCTGCTCCCCTTACTAGGAAACCCACTTGGAAACTGAGCAGCCTATGGGCTTTATCTGAGCACGGGATCTACGTTCTATCTATTCATGGTCCTTGGTTGGAGTACCAATCTCAGAAAAGACCCCTTTGCCCAGATTTCTTGGTTCTGTTGCTCTCCTTGTGGTGCTCCTGTTCCCTCCGGTCTTTCTAACTCCCACTTCTTTCATAAGATTCCTTGCATTCTGCCCAAAGTTTGGCTATGAGTCTCAGACTCTGGTTCGATACCCTGCTGGGTAGAATCTTTCAGAGTTCCCCTGTGGAAGGTTCCTGTTCTGTTCCCTGTCTTCTATTTCCAATGTTTATCCTGTTAGCCCTTCAACAAGGACATTTGCTCAACTATGTTCATAGCAGTTTTATTTGTAATAGCCAGAATCTGGAAACAACCTACATGTCCCTCAATGGAGGAATGGATACAGAGATTGTGGTAGATTCATAAAATGGAATACTACTAAGCAATTAAAAACAAGGAAATCATGAAATTTGCAGGCAAATGGATGGAACTAAAAAAAGATCATCCTTAGTGAGGTAACCCAGAAACAGAAAGACACATATGGTATATACTCACTTATAAGTTGGTATTAGCCATATCATATAGGATAAACATATTAAACTCTATACTCCTAAAGAAGCTAAACAACAAGGTGGACCCTAGGGAAGAGGCCTAATCATCATTCAGAAGGAAAATGTGTTTGGTAAATTAAGATAAAAATTTAATTTTAAGTATGTAAAAACTACACGGAGTAATGAGCAAACATTTACCTAGCAGCACAGTCATAAGCCAACACGTCAGTCTCTGCAAGAAGGTCTCCATCAGTTTCATGATCTCCTCCATCAGGACCCAACTCAAATAGCTGGAGTAAAGAAAAATACATTTTGCCATCATTCAGTTTTATGCATCTAAATTCATAATTTTGTGCATGTCTATCTATTATTTAAATTTTAGTTACTAAGTATTAAATTTAATAACTAGATAAGTTACATAAGCATATGTGCATTTAAAATAGGAATCATACAATGTATTATAAATGTATGAATTCTGCTCTATTTTGGAAATTTGGTACCTGATATAATAAAAAAGGAATATAAACTTTCAAAGGATTAAAAAAAAAAAAACACTCAAACAAAGCATCTTAACTAGGAGTTTCTAAGTGAGGCGGGCTCTTGCTTCATCATTTAACAGCTGTGAAGACCTACGATCTAGTGTCCTAGTCCAAAAAAAGGAGTTGGATATTAACAGTGTTCACTTCGTAGTAATAATGCAAATTATCTGTGGAACCCTTAGAGAAAATCCTTGCTCAAAAATATAAAAACATTACTACTCATTATAATGTTAATATTCTACCCTAAAAAAGATCTAGATCAAGAAGGGAGAAATACATATCATCTTGAAAAGTTGCTGGATATTATCAAATGTACATACATAAATATAATTACCAACTACATATATATCATCTAATGAGCTTGCTGGGTATTATCCATTATAACTACACAACTCACTAGTTTGTTTTTCTCTCTTATTGACTCAGCCTTTCTGAACCATTATGAAGATAGTCACTGAAATAAACCAATAGTAAAACTACTGTATTTTTAGTATAAACAGATATGCTATAGGTATTTTTAACCATTATTCTATTCTTACGATGTATATAACTGTAGGTACTTTAACTTTTACCCAATTCATTCTTATATGGTGTCTAAAACCTTAAGTATACATATTATAATCAATACTAGAAATAAGTAAACATTTTTAAGTTTTCAGTTCTGGTTGAGCTTCATGTAAACTATCCTCAAAACTAATAAAGAGCTTCAATATAGTCATTTTTTTAACATTAGTTCAGTTTATTAACTTTGTATCCCAGCTGTATCCTACTCCCTCATTCCCTCCCAATCCCACCCTCCCTACTTCATCTCCTCCGTACCCCTTTCCACTGGTAGGGGAAGGCCTCCTCCCCTTTCATATGACCCTGGTTTATCAGGTATCTTCAGGACTGGTTGCAAAGTCCTCCTCTGTGGTCTAGCAGGGCTGCTCCTCCCTCGGGGGGGGGGGGGAGGAGGCGGGAGGTCAAAGAGCCAGCCATTGAGTTCATGTCAGAAATAGTCCCTGTTCCCCTTACTAGGGTACCCACTTGGATACTGAGCTATCATGGGCTACATCTGACCAGGGGTTCTAGGTTATATCTATGCATGGTCCTTGGTTGGAGAAATAGTCTCAGAAAAGACCCCTGTGCCCACATATATTTGGTCCTTGTGGAGCTCCTGTCCTCTCCAGGTAACACTAACTCCCGCTTCTTTCATATGATTCTCTGCATTCTACCCAAGGTTTGGTTATGAGTCTCAATATCTGCTTTGATACACTGCTAGGTAGAGTCTTTCAGAGGCCCTCAGTGGTAGGCTCCTGTTCTGTTATTTGTTTTCTCCTACATTCAATGTCCATCCCATTTGTCTTTCTAAGTAAAGGATTGATCATCTTACCACGGGTCCTCTTTCTTTTTTATCTTCTTTAGGTGTATAGGTTTCAGTATGTTTATCATATCTTACATGTCTATGTGAGTATATACCATGTGTTTCTTTCTCCTTTGGGGATATTACTGAGTACTCTAAAGAAATTTCTCTCATAAAAGAGATTGAACTAAAATTTCCTGTGAAAATGATATTGGAATTAAGGCAAAACTTGCAGTATAAATACAAAAGCAGATGTCCGAAGACCCAGAGTATCCACACTAGTAATGACTAATTAAAAATGGACTATTGCTCTTAGAGCCTGTGCTGTTGGTGATCTGTTCAGGAAGTTGTCTCCTGTGCCAATGAGTTCCTGGCTCTTCCCCACTTTTTCTTCTAACCAATTTAGTGTATCTGGTTTTGTGTTGAGGTCTTTGATCCACTTGGACTTTAGTTTTGTGCAGGGTGATAAATATGGATCTATTTTCATTTTTCTGCATGCAGACATCCAGTTGGACCAGCACCATTTGTTGAAGATGCTATCTTTTTTCCATTGAATGGTTTTGGCTTCCTTGTCAAAAAGAACTCAACACCCAGAAGGAGGAATAGCCCTGCTAGGCCACAGAGGAGGACTTTGCAGCCAGTCCTGAAGATACCTGATAAGCTAGGGTCAGATGAGAGGGGAGGAGGTCCTCCCCTATCAGTGGACTTGGAAAGGGGCATGGGAGGAGATGAGGGAGGGAGGGTGGGATTGGGAGGGAATAAGGGAGCAGGATACAGCTGGGATACAAAGTTAATATACTGTAACTAATATTAAAAAAATAGAAATTTAATTAAAAAAATGAACAAGTATCTATAAATGACCACCGCTGATCATTCAGTCGATAAACAGGTGTGGAAATGTATGATTTCTTTAGTCAGATACTAGATGTCCCTCAACTAAAGAATGGATACATAAAGTGTGGCACATTTACACAATAGAATAGGAAATCATGAAATTTGCAGGCAAATGGATGGAACTAGAAAAGATCATCTTAAGTGAGGTAACCCAGACTCAGACACACATGGTTAGGTACTCACTTATATGAGGATTTTAGTCATATATTACAGAATAGATATAGTAAAATGCACAGACCCAAAGAAGATAAGTAAGGAGGACCCAAGTGAGGTTGTATAAATCTCACTCAGAAGGAGAAATAGAATAGACAGAGGTAGTGGTTGAAGAGTGGGGAACAAGGTGGAGAGAGGGAGTGCAGAGAGAAATAAGGGTGAAGAAATAAGGGAGTGAGGAGAGTAGGAGAGGGAGGACAGAAGACCTGGAGGGATAAGAGAAATGGTGGGTGGGTGTCTCTACGACAAGCTGCAAAAATAAATCAGAATTGGCCTCTGGGAGGACATGAAGGGGACTCCTAGTAGCAGGGGTCATAGAGACTAAAGAGGACTCCCTTTATCTATACAAGACTCCTACTGGACACAGGAGATCACCACCCCACCCACAAAAACCTCAATCCAAAACTTACCCTACCTACAAGACCTGCAGGGCCAAAGACAGAACAGGTAGAGCAGAGATTGAGGGACTGTCCAACCAACACCAGGCCCAACCCTAATATCTACCTCAAAGAAGAAAGGCAGCCCCTATCACTATTATAGATAACCTCATATGCTTGCAGATAGGAGACTACCAGAGTTGCCCTCTTAAGAGGCTCTACCCAGCAAAGGTTCAAAACAGACACTAAGACTCACAGCCAAACACTGGTCAAAGTATAGGGAGTCTACTGGAAAAGGGGGAGGGAGAGGACAAATGGACCTAGAGATGACAAAAGCTCCACAAGAAGACCATCAGAGCCAATCAACCTGGGCCCAGAGGGGCCTATGGAGTCTGAAGCACCAAGCAAAGACAATGCATGGTCTGGACCTAGGTCTTCTACCTATAAGTAGCCAATGGGCATCTTAGGCTTCATGTAGGCTCACTAGTTAGCAAGTGGGAGATATCTCTGACATGGATTATATTGGCTGCTTTTTGATCAGTTCCCCCTGATGAGACTGCTCTACTAGGCCACAGGGGAGAAAGGTAAATTCAGTTCTCATGTGAATAGATGAACTGGGGTATATGGATAGGGGGACTCCTCTATTCTGAGGAATAGAGGAGTGGGAAGAAGGGTGGGACTGGGAGGAGAGGAGGGAAGGACCTATGACTGAGATGTAAATTGAATTAATTAATTAAAAATGAAAAAAAAAAGAGTCAAGATCATAATCATACAAAACAGCAGATTAGTCTTGAACTCACAGGCACTATTCTACCTCAGTGTCCCAAGTTTCTAGGCTTACAGCTTGTGCCACCACACCAGGCCATGATTCTAAATTACTGTTAAATTTTAATATAAGACAAATCCCTCCCATCTTCTCAGTTTATCCCTAGTCCCCACCTGGTGTGTGTGGAGGGTGTCTGTTTACAAAGTATTTGAAATAAAAAAAGTTGAGGACCTCCCTTATCAGTGGACAAGGGGAAGGGCATAGAGGGAGGAGGGAGAAGAGAGAGAGAGAGAGAGAGAGAGAGAGAGAGAGAGAGCGGGGAAATTGGGAGGAGATGAGGGAGCCACAGCCCGGATACAAAGCGAATAAATTGGAATAAATAAATAAGTAAATAAGTAAATAAATAAATAAATAAATAATGAATGAATGAATGAATGGATGAATTAATGAATTAATAAATGAATAAAATGTTGAAGATTTTTACATACAGAACAGGTATATATCCTGTTACTCAAACAGCTCTGGGAAGGCAGCCACATAAAAAGGTGCAGCTAATTAGCCACTTGGAAGTTCTGCACGGAACAGTGAGACTGGCTAGGAATTCTTTTTGATTTTCAGTTACTGAAAATCATTTTCTCCTTTTGTGCTGATTTAATTTTTTAATGAGTCGTGATCCCACAGTTTTGAGTAAGAGTTTAGCAATGTTTCCTTTTTCTAAAGGCTCCATTAACGTCAACCAAGGGAAAAAGGAAAAAGGAAACATTCATTAAGAAAGCAAACTAAGTCAAACAAATGTCTTTGGATGAAACAGTTACAGTACCATGAACCTTACCTTAATCTTAGCAGTATATTCTCCTCTACCTCCAAAGAGACCAAGACCACCAAGTAAAATGTCAGTGTCAGCACTAAAACGTATGGCTTCTACTGAATGAGCAGAATAACCCCAGCCTCCTCCATGACCTGAAAGATGTAAACAATGTTGTAAATATGTGAATATTTCTATTATTAGACAACATTTCATAAGTCTAAGTATACATACTTTCAAACCTGTTTACTACACTGTAATCTTCCTTGGAATAAACTTTCATTACTGCTTGGGTCTCCTCCTCTGTACTTGCAATGCCCATCTTTAGGTCCTGCATAGCAGCCAAAGTGTCAAGACAACCTAAAACAATAAAAAAGTAAAATTCAAAGACCTGAAATGGAAATTTCCTATAGTACTGATGTTATTAAATGCTACATTAATTAACATTGGTCTCACATTTGGAAGGCAAACTGTCCCATGGTGCTTTCTCCAGCTCTGTGATGAGCTGTTTTGAAAAATTATTTTCTAAAAGCAACACAATATACAGGTACATACCTGTGTATTTAAAAACCGATTAAAAAAAATCCTAGGAACTATTTATTGCAAAAGTTCTATACCGCAAAGTAATTAAATAAGGATATAGGTAAATTAAACACTATAAGAACACATTTGGTCTATAGCTCTAAAAGTTGATATGTTTGAGTTAAGCAAACCATTTCATTATCTATCAAGAAAATTATATTCCGGGATGCTTCATAGTTAGGCATCCACTGATCTTTTATGATATTGGTCAAGATGTTCTGTATCATTTCATGGAGGACAAACTTCTTAGGTAAATTTATTTTGCGATTTATATCCATTATTATTTAACAGATATGGCAGAATAACACACAAACTTAAGTATTTTTTTTAAAAAATGTGACTAGTAGCACGACATACACAAATGCATTTAGCTGACATCAAAGGGCAACCCTACCCAGAATGTGCAAGGCTGCATGAGATCGGGTAGTAAGAGCCCTTGATCCTGTTGGTAGAGCAAGCTCAGGACTTAGAATACTACATCTGGACTGCATGTCTGTTGCAGAGGGAAGTCTGGCATCAGCAACCACTGCATTGTAACACCAGAGTTCTCTGGTGCTTGGTCGAAACCTATCGAGAAAGATAATTACAGCATTTCAACACATAGTTTTACTTTAAAAATGTCTAAGTTATAATTGACTATAGAATAAATAACATAGTTTGCGTATACAAGAAAATACGTATCTTGTTGTGTGTGTGTATATATATGTATATATATAACTAAATATATAACTAAAGTAAACTGTACCAATACAAAAAAATCTGAAAACAGTATTATTAAATTTTATAAATACTGTAGCAAGTATATACTTAATTTTGGTGCATACATAAAAATAATGCTTTCCTATACCAAAATTTTCACTAACAATTTAAAGATAAAGGGAAATTTGATAAAAATGTGAAAAATACATAATCAAAAAGCTGTAATAATAATAATTTGCAAGAATACCTATAAGAGAAAAATCAATCCAATAGCAAACAAAAACAAACAAAACTGGACAAATGATATGGAATGCTACCCTAAGATAGGAAGACAAATTAAATGGCACTCAATATTAGCTTATGATTTTCCTACTCATAGTAAATTGTCAAAAGGTTACGGGAAAAGTAAATGAGGAGTTATTATTTAATGAACAGAGTTTCAGTTAGCAAGATGAAAATGTTCTAGAACTTGAAAGAATCAGACTAGCCTTATAACTTGTATTTTTTTAATTCTCTCAGTACTCTTTCAGAGAAGAGGAGAATGTAATAGCCTCTTCTGACCCTAGCCATCTGCACGGATGGAGATAAGGAGAAGACCTCCACCTGGTGCAGAAGGAAATAGCAGTGGATCCAGATGGTCCTAATTCCCCTCCCAAATAGCCCCTTACCTTTTGACTAAAGGCACTTAGCCTCGTTTATCAGAGAGACCACAGGATGAGCAAACTGCTTTTCCTACCTTTAACAATGGCCTAGTCTGACCACAAAATGTACTAATCCTTTTCCCACCTTTAACAATAGCTGAATCTGCACATATCAGAAACCCCAGATGTCTAGCTGACTGGACCTGGTGCCCACAACAGACCCTATATCTGCTCTCATGATGTCAGATCTGTAACCCCCTCGTCTACCCCTTTAAAAACTGGAGGCTACTGAGAGTCAGTGCTGACTCTAGCCTGAATGTAGAGTTAGCCCCCACATGCTGGTGTAAATAAAAACCTCTTGCTAATTGCATTGATTACAGCCTCCAAGTTTCCTTTGCAGCAAGCCTCTTTGGTAGTTAGGTTCCCTGCTGGGCCTAACAGCATGGTGCATTGGCAGGGAATAGAGGTGCTGAGGGGAACTCTGGACATTGGCTATCAGAGGAACTAGCTCAGGAAGTTATGGCTTCACCAACAACCCCAAAAATCAATGGATATTCTAATTCATTGAAAACACAGGAAAATGATCTCAAATCTATGCTTATCCAGTTCTTAGAGGTGCAGAAAGAGGAAATGAACAAAGGTCTCAAAGAAACACAGGAAAATATAGCCAAACAAATAGAGGACAAGTAGAGACATACAGAAAAGAAACGAACAACAAGACAAATAGAGACCATCATGGAAAAGCAGGAATCCACATTCAAACACTTCTGAAGGAAATGGTGCAAAACATGAAAACAAAATTATAATCAACGAAGAAAACACAAACAGAGAAAACCGTGGAGCTGGAGAACTAGGAGAAAAATTCAGGAATCACAGAGGTAAGAATCACACCAGCAGAATACAAGAGATAGAAGAGATAATATCAGGTGCTGACGATACAATTGCAGAAATTGATACATCTCTCAGACAAAAAAAAATCAGAAAACTTCCAAACACAAAACATCCAAGAAATCAAGGACGCCATGAAAAGACAAAATCTAAGAATAGGAATAGACAAAAAATGAAGATTCAAGGCTCCAAATACAGAAAATGTTTAAGAAATATTTTTAAGAAAATCATAAAAAAAACATTTCCCAACTTAGAGACATCCATTAACATATAAGAGGGCTTCAGATCACCAAATAGACTAGTTCAGAAAAGAAACTCCTCACATTACATAATAGTCAAAACACTAAATCTACGGAACAAAGAAAAAAATATCAAAAGCAGCAAGGGAAAAAGGCCAAGTAACATAAAAAGGTAGACCTATAAGAATCACACCAGACTTCTCAACAGAAACTATGAAAGCCAGAAGGGCCTGGAGAGACATCATGCAGATTCTAAGAGGCCTCAGATGCCAATCCAGACTACTATCAGCATTCAATCAACATAGACAGAGAAAACAAAATATTCCATGACAAAACTAAACTTAAGCAATATCTACACAGCAACACAGCCGTACACAATATACTAGAAGGAAAACTCCAATCTAATAAAATCAACTACACCCAAGAAGACAAAGGATATAAATAATTTAACAACAAAAACTTACAAGAAAACAAGCATACAAACACAGTAACACCACCAACTCCACAACAAAAGGAACTAACATTCATTGGTCACTATTATCTATAAACATCAATGGACTCAACTCTCCAATAAAAAGACACAGACTAACAGCATGGTTGCGGAAACAGGATCAAACGTTCTGCTGCATCCAAGAAACACACCTCTACAACAAAGATAAACACTACCTCAGAGTAAAGGGCTGGAAAAAATGTTATTCGAGAAAAAAAGACCCAGTAAACAAGCTGTGATAGCTATCCTAAGATCAAATAAAATAGGCTTTTAACCAAAATTAGTCCAAAAAGATGAGGAAGGGCACTTCATTCTCATCAAAGGAAAAATCCACCGGAAGGAAATCACAATCCTGAACATTTATACCCCCAACACAAGAGCACCTGCATTTGTAAATGAAACAACATTAAAGCTTAAATCACACATTGATCCCAACACCTTAATAGTGGGAGACTTCAACACTCCACTCTCGCCAAGGGACAGATCATCTAGACAGAAACTACATAGGGAAATAATGACACAGAGGTCCTAAATCAAATGGACCTAATAGATGTTTAAGAATGTTTCACCCACACTCAAAAGAGTATCCTTCATTTCAGCACATCACAGAACCGTCTCAAAAACTGACCCTATAGTAGGGAATAAAGCAAGCCTCAACAGATATAAGAAGATGAAAATAATCCCTTGTTTCCTATCAGACAAGGATGGCCTAAGACTAGACCTCAGCAACAACCGAAATGACACAAAGCCTACATACACATGAAAACTAAACAAGCCTCTACTCAATGACAGCTTGGTCAGGGAAGAAATAGAAAAAGAAATTAGAGACGTCCTAAAATTCAATAAAAATGAAGGCACAACTTACCCAAACTTATGGGACATAATGAAAGCAGTGCTAAGAAGAAAGATCATAGCACTAAGAGCCTCCAGAAAAGTTTGAGACATCTCATACAAGCAATTTAATGGCACAACTAAAAGCACTAGAAAAAAAAAGAAGCAGATACACCAAAGAGGAATAGACGATTGGAAATAATCAAACTCAGAGCTGAAATCAATGAATTAGAAACAAAGAAATTCAAAGAATCAGTAAGACCAAGAGCTAGTTCTTTGAGAAAATCAACAAGATAGAGAAACCCTTAACTAAACTAACTAAAAGGCAGAAAGAAACTATCCAAATCAGCAAAATCAGAAACGGAAAGGGGGACATAACAACAGGCACTGAAGAAATCCAAACAATCGGTAGGTCTTACTACAAAAGCCTATATGCCACAAAATTTGATAATCTAAATGAAATGGACAATTTTCTTGATAGATTCCATTTACCAAAATTAAATCAAGATCAGGTAAATAGATTAAATAGTCCCAAGGAAATAGTAGTAGTTATCAAAAGGATTCCAACCAAAAAAAGTGAGGGCCAGATGGTTTCAGCATAGAATTAAATCAGACCTTCAAAGAAGAGTTAATTCCAATTCTTTTCAAACTATTCCACAAAACAGAAACACAAGAAACATTATCAAACTCATTCTATGAAACCACAATCACCTTGATACCTAAACCACACAAAGACCCAACAAAAAAAAAAAACAGAACTTCAGACCTATCTCTCTTATGAATATTCATGCAAAAAAACTCAATAAAATATTTGCAAACTGAATCCAAGAACACTTAAAAGATTTCATACACCATGACCAAGTAGGCTTCATCCCAGGCATTCAGGGGTGTTTCAATATATGGTCATCATCAATGTAATCAACCATATAAACAAACTGAAGGAGAAAAACCACATGATCATCTCCTTAGATGCCGAAAAAGCATTTGACAAAATCCAACACCCATTCATGTTTAAAGTATTGGAGAGATCAGGGATAAAAGGCACATACCTAAACAAAGTAAAGACAATTTACAGTAAGCCTGTAGCCAACATCAAACTAAATGGAGAGAAACTTAAATCAATCCCATTGGAACCAGGGATAAGACAAGGCTGCCCACTGTCTCAACATAGTACTTGAAGTCCTAGCAAGAGCAGTAAGACAACTAAAGGAGACCAAGGGGATACAAATCAGAAAGGAAGAGGTCAAAGTGTCACTATTCGCAGATGATATGATAGCATATATGAGTGACCCCAAAAATTCTACCAGAGAACTCCTTCAGCTGATAAACACCTTCAGCAAAATGGCTGGATACAAAATTAACTTTAAAAAAAAAAAAAGTAGCCCTTCTATATACGAATGACAAAAGGGCTCAGAAAGAAATTAGGGAAACTACACCCTTCGCAATAGCCACTAATAACATAAAGTACCTTGGTGTGACTCTAACCAAGAAAGTCAAAGACCTGTTTGAAAAAAAACTTCAAAATTCTGAATAAAGAAATTGAAGAAAATATCAAAAGATTAAAAGATCTCCAGTACTCATGGATTGGTAGGATTAACATAGTGAAAATGGCCATCCTGCCAAAAGCAACCTACAGATTCAATGCAATTCAGATCAAAATACCAACACAATTCTTTACAGACCTTGAAAGAACAATTCTCAATTTCATATGGAAATACAAAATACTCAGAATTGTTAAAACAATTCTGTACAACAACAGATTTTCTGGAGGTATTTATATCCTGATCTCAAGCTGTACTACAGAGCAATAATAATAAAAACTGCATGGTACTGGCATAGAAAGAGAATGGTGGATCAATGGAATTGAATAGAAGACCCAGAAATAAACCCACACATCTTTGGATACTTGATTTTTGACAAAGAAGCCGAAACAATACAATGGAAAAAAGACAGCATCTTCAACAAATGGTGCTGGTCTAACTGGATGTCTACATGTAGAAAAATGCAAATAGATCCATACTTAACATCCTGAACAAAAACTAAAGTCCAAGTGCATCAAAGACCTCAACATAAAGCCAGATACACTAAACCTGTTAGAAGAAAAAGTGGGGAAGAACCTTGAACACATTGGCACAGGACACAACTTCCTGAACAGAACACCAAGAGCACAGGCTCTAAGACCAACAATCAATAAAAACTTCTGAAAAGCAAAGGACACTGTCATCAGAACAAAACGGCAGCAAATAAAGTGGGAAAGGATCTTCACCAACCCTGTATCTGACAGAGGGCTAATATATAAAGAATATATAAGGAACTCAGGAAGTTAAACAGCAACAAATCAAGTAATCCGATTAAAAAAATGGGGTACAGACCTAAACAGAGAATTCTCAATAGAGGAACATCGAATGTAAGAGAAACACTTAAAGAAATGCTCAACATGCTTAGTCAACAGGGAAATGCAAATCAAATGACCCTGATATTTTGCCTTACACCCATCAGAATGGCTAAGAACAAAATCTCAAGTGATAACACATGCTGGAGAGGTTGTAGAGAAAGGGGAACCCTCCTCTATTCCTTGTAGGAATATAAACTTGTACAACCACTGTGCAAATCAGGCGCTTTTTCATACAATTAGGAATTGTGCTACCTCAAGATCCAGCTATACCACTCTTAGGCATATAGTCAAAATATGCTCAAGTATACTTCAAGGACATTTGCTCAACCATGTACTTAGCAGCTCTATTTATAATCTGGGAACAACCCAGATGTCCCACAATTGAGGAATGGATACAGAAATTGTGGTACATTTATACAACGGAATACTACTCAGCAATTAAAAACAAGGAAATCATGAAATTTGCAGACAAATGGTGGGAACTAGAAAAGATCATCCTGAGTGAAGTATCCCAGAGGAAGAAAGACACACATGTTGTACACTCACCTATAAGTGGACATTAATTATAAAGTACAGAATAACCATGCTACAAACCACAAACCCAAAGAAGCTAAGTAACAAGGAGGCTCCAATAGTGGGGAAACTTGAATTTCACTGAGGAGAAATAGATTAGACATAGAAGGTGGATGGAGGGAGGGAAGTGGATGGGAGAGGGGTAGAAATGGAAACAGGAGGGATGAGGTGAGTAGAGGAGGAAGGGAGAGACCATTGGATTGGGGGAGGTCATCTAGAAACCTAGAACAATGGAAACTCCCAGTGAGGGTGACCCTAGTTAAGACTCCTAGCAATGGGGGATATGGAGCCTGAACTGGCCATTTCCTGTAATGAGCCAAGACTTCCAATGGAAGGATTGGGACACCAACCCAGCTACTAAACCCTAGGAACACAATTTGTCCTGCCTACCAGATGCACAGGGGTAACAGAGCAGAATTTGAGGGAAGAGCTGACCAATAACTGGTCCATCTTGAGACTCATGCCATGAGAGGAGGCCACACCTGACACTATATAACTATCATCAGAGAGGCTTCACCCAGCACTGATGGACTGATATAGCATCCCACAGCCAAACATTAAGTGGAGTTCGGGGAATCCTGTGGAAGTGAATGAGGAAGGATTGAAGGAGCCAGAGGGGTTAAGGATGCCACAAGAAAACTTACAGAATCAACTAACCTGGGACCATAGGAGCTAAGAGAAACTGAACTGCCAGCCTGACAGCATCCATGGGACGGACCTAGGCCCTAGACCCTATGCACATATGTAATAGTAGTGCAGCTGGGTCTTCATGTGGGACTCCTAAAGCAGGATCAGGGGCTGCCTCTGACTACATTACCTGACTTTGGATCCCTTTCCCCTAAACTGGCTGCCTCATCTAGCCTCAATAGAAGAAGATGCACCTAATCTTACTACAACTTGATAAACCAAGGCTGGTTGTTACCCATGGGAGGCCTCTCCTTTTTCTGAGAAAGGTAGGGGGTGCATAGAAGGGAGAGGAAGTTTGAGGGAGGGTCTGAGAGGAGTGAGGGAAAAGGAAGCTCTGAATAGGATATAGAGTAAATAATTTTTTTAAAAAGGTCATACTAAAACGATTTATTTACTTTACGTGATATAACCCGAGGGTGTGCCTCTATGGTTCTAAGACATAGCCTAAATAATGACATAACTTTAGAAACAATCTAGAATAGTTTCTAACATATAAGTAGTTAATACGCAAGCATATGAAAAGAGTTTTAAGTTTTAGGACTGTGAAACTTTATTTCTAACTTAGTGAACAAATCCAGAAGTAAATTTTGTACCCTTGTTTTTTGTTGTCGTTGTTGTTGTTTTATTGATACTGTCTTTCATAAAGACATATGCTTACCTCCAAAGCACATCATACACAGGATCAAGACATACACCAAATCCTTGCAGATCTTCTTGTTCAGAGTCATTGAAAGTTTTACAACTTCCATCCACTTTATTTATCAGAAGACATTTAAATGGTGGAGGTTCTGATATAGAAGCAGGCACCAAACCTTAAGAAAACATATTCAGATATTATTTTACTTTATGTTACCTTTACATAATCCCCCAAACCCACAAGGAAAAGTAGTACTATCACCATTTACATACAGAACATGGTATATGCCTAAATAGTATAAGTGGAATGTTTTTTCAAATGGCAGAATTAAGAGAACACCTCTGACTAAGTGTACAATGAACACTCATAAGTGTTATGTTCTAAACCTGTACTGTGTAATTCATCTTGTCATGTGCACAGGTTTAAGTATGTTCATCATAATCTCCCACAAAAAATTTCACTTATTTACTTAACAAGAATCAAAGTAGAAAATCACTCATGATAATATAACTCTGATCCCTTTACAACATAGCTCATGTTTCTGCCATTGCCTAGATTATGAATAGCCTGGTTCTTAAATTTCCCTATTACCTCATTTTTTTCTATCCCACATACATAATACAGCTGTATCTCATTATATAGACAAGCTATTTACCTATTATATGTTTGCTAGCAAAAATTTCTGATGTTGCAAGTACATGAGAATTTATAAGTGCTTCATCAATTCGTAAGAAAGTCTGGTCCCCACTTGCACCTATCCAAGTGGCCTTCCGCCCGTATTTTGATCCAATGTTAGGCATGGGAGCTGGCTTTGCATTCCAATATGGTACATCCAAAATGGGTCGTCCCAGTTGTCCTTTCTAAAAATTAGATAAATCATATTATCATACTGTTGAAAAAATAATCTACAGTTTCTTTAAAAATAATTGTCTATAAAAATAGCTACATAAGATCTTATTTTATGTACTTTTAATTTTTCTTAATAAATAAATGTAAAATCTGGACATAACATTTTCAAAGTAATGGAGTAATTTCTATTATTTCTAGATAATTTCCTTTTAACAATAAAGTACATGTTTGTATTAGGTGAACTATTTTCTACATAAGCAACGTTCCCCAAATACTCTGTATTCACCAATATTTAAATGAAAATTATCTTACATATACAATGCCTGAAAAGTACTATTCCAAATGATTCACCTAAATCAATCATTTTGACAGTTTAAGTTAACAGTTAAAAAAAAAAGTCATTCTAAAGCTCACATAGTATGAGGATATTTTGGATAAGACCAAAATATAAATAAAGGAACTGTGAATAAACCTAGAAAAATGTTCAAAGCAGTTCTTACATAAAGATTTAGTAAGTCATTTCATTTGTGTGTTATGATAAACCATAGGAATATAAAATAAGATGATAAGGTGTGTGTTTAAAACAAGTTAACTCACTTAAAAAGTATAGTTACCTATAGGGAATTGGTTAGCTAAAAATGTATTTCAAAAGATGAGTTTCTCACTATTAAGCACAAAAAGCAGCAAAAAGAGAAAAGACACTGACACTGGATTAGGCGACAACAATCTACATGGTTCAGGAGCTATCTCCCTGACATACTCTCCTTTCAGAAAGCCCAGAAGAGAGAAGAGGCTACCCCACAGTCCCAGAAACATTTAATGCATCCTCACCAACAAGAGTAAGCAACAAGCCATGGACTTAGGAGTGAGGGAGCACACACTACTGCATATAACAAATTCACACTCATTTACAGGTTCTGATGAACAGTCTACTCTTTCAGCGTCACAGCCAGCAAACAAAACATGACCCAACTGAAGCGCCTAAGCATCATTCCTTAGAAAGACAACCTAGCGAAGGACAAGAAGTTACACAATAAGAGAAGTAGCCAAATAGCTCGTTTATCCTTTTTCAAGGTCTATTTTTTGACAAAGGAAAAAAAAGAGCATAAAAGGGTGAACAATGAAAAAGCACACAATATTCAAATATAACTGCTCTGGGAGGAAAAGAAAGTCATACAGACTATTATGATAAGCATGTACTCCCTTACCACGACTCAACATATGTAAAGAAAAAACAGTCAGAAATATAGATGCCTACACAACCCCATAGAGACTCAAGTGAAGTGAAGTGTCCTAGAAGTCTGCAACTACATTTCTTAGTCTAGAAACTGTCATGATTGATCTCACATTTCCCAGCAGAAGACACAAAGCCAACACACAGAGCAGACAAACACACATGTCTGAGACCTTTAACTGTATTAGGGTTCTGTAAATATCAGAGGAAAAAAAACAAATACCTAGAATTCTCTCCCTTCTTTACAGCAAGCCTGAGGGAATGGTAAGCCCAAAAGAGGAGACTAAACAGGAGAACTGAATAGAGAAGATTTGAAAAAGGACAAATGTCCTCCAAGAGACAAAACCAAATTCTTACTAGGAAAAGGATAAATGGTCAAGACAGTTAGTGCACAGCACCAGGCTCAGGTAGGGGCTTGACAGTGAGTAGACACTTCAAAGCTATGAGCTCAATGGCAATCCTGCCATCAAATCTCCAGAGAAGGAGCCACCCTCATACACAGCTTGTGAAAGAGATAAGACTGTCGCACCCACAAACCTACCAAGGCATTAACTTTTGACCCAAAATTCTCATGTCTTAGAAATAATATAAAAGACACACATATAATAATATTATTGTGTAATTAAAATCTAAAGTATTTAAATGTATAAACATAGAAACTTAAAAACTATAGTCTAGACACACAGTGTAGTTATATGCCGAATGCCAGTTGTCTCTGAGGAATTCTAGTAGAATGGTCAGCAGGCTTGGCACAAAGATATGCAAAACTCCACAGAGATAAGACACACATGATAAAACCTCGCTTTATTCCATGACACTTGCTTGCCGTGTGCTCCCACTACCTTCTCCTTTCATTCCACATTTTAAAAACTTGGAGGAAGAAAAGGGAAGGGGAATATGGTGTAATTATAATCCAAAAATAAATTAAGTATTTTCATAAAAGAAAGGTATTTGGCACAGATGTCAAAGAGTAAAAAAAAAAAAAAAATCTGATTATCAAAGATGATTAGATAGAGACACAGATGAGAAAGAGCAACAACTGTCTCTTCCTTTTGGCTTCAGTAAGAAAATGATACCAAACAAAACCATGGCCTGGTATGCTCGAGTAAACCTGTAACCCTAGCATTCAAGAGGCTGGGGCCGAAGGACTGAGGACCCAAGGCATTACCTCACCAACACCAAAAAAAAAGGATATAAAATAAAATATAACCATGTAAGTATTATGTGCCAAATATGTCCAGAATATTAGAAAGTTACATTTTTTTATGTCTTATTCTCTACAAGTACCATTTAAGCAATGAGCAACCATGGCCAGAATACACAATGACTGCCTGGAGAAAATTAAAAGACATGTTTTTTGTTTGTTTGTTGTTGTTGTTTTTTTTTTTTTTAAATTACTACAAACGCTATAAAGGACAAGTTAACTGCATGAACTGATGGAGAGTGAGACAGTTAATATTATCAACTAGACAGGATTTAGAGTCAATTAGAAGACAAACCTCTGGCACATCTGTGAACCAAGTTTCTATACTGGGTCAGCTGAGTTAAGAAGCCCCATCCTATCTGGGAGTAGCACCATTCCACGAGCTGAGATTACACTGACATTATTCCATACTGAGGAAAAACAAAAACAAAGCAGGGCATGGAGGCAGTACATGCCTTTAATTTTAGCACTCGAGAGGCAGAGCTTGAGGCAGGTAGAGTTCTGTGAGGAGGAGGCAGGACTGGTCTATACAGAGAGAGTTCTGAGCTAGAAAGAGCTTTCCTGTATCAGTCTGTCTCAATAAACAGAAAAAGGAGAAGAGGGAGGAAGAGGAGGTGGAAAGAAAGCAAAAAGCAGCTGGAATGCTAACACTATCTAGATGACCAGGAGCCTCATGATTCTGTTGCCAAGCCTATAATTGCACTATACTGTATGTATCCCTTTCACATTTTATTTCTAAAAAACAAGGTGGACAGCTCCTAAAGAACATCATTCAAGATTGTCCTCTCACCTGCACATTTGTGCTGGCATGCACACCTCACATATGTGCAACCACACCATGCAAACAAACATACTCACACACTTAAGAAGACATAAATTGTGGAGTTCTGAACAGTCCCCCACATCATACAGTACAAACTTACTAACAGTGTCCTAAGAATATTTTCCTCAATATCTACTACATCAAACTATGTAAACACTCACAGCATTTTCACTCTTTTCAAGTTTTGGCAAAGGCGAAGAGAGAGCACAACAGACAAACACAAAGGGAGAGAACAAAGAAAAGTAATTTTGCACTTGATGTGAGACAAAAGGACAAGCAGCCATAAGAAAGTATAGTTTTAAACTCCTTCAAAAAAATTTAAACAAGCTAAGCTTTCAAAAAAGTCTAGAATGGAAATAGTTTTTCATGTTAAGAGTTTTTTTATACAAATTATAGATGAGAAGTATCCTTTCAAGTGGCAGAATCAGCTCCACTGATTGTTAAAAGCTTTCAATTTGCAAAAAACCTGTCCAATTGTAACACAGTCACTAAACTGTATAAATTCTAATGCTGAACTAGAGATGAAAATTATTTAAAAGTCTGTCACTTAGGTGCTGTGTGTGTTGGGGTAAGCAGGAAATATGCATATGCAATTATCTTAATACAAGAATTTTACTGGAACCAGAAAAACCTAATGCAGCAAATTATAAGACAATTGTATAACACAATATTATTAATGTTTTTAAAATTCCTTACAGAAAAACTTCCAAATGTGAAGACCTGTCCATCCATTAAAAGGACTGCCGTGTGGTTGCTGCCGGCAGTGACTTGTGTGCTAGGGCCTGGCAAGGCTTGAACAAGAGTGGGGCATCCCCTAGGTTTAAGAAAAAAATAAGTCAATTTCTTACAAGAGTCAACTGAAACATAAAGCAATGAATAAACAGTAAAATAAGGAATTGGAAAGGTCAAGGCACTATGAGCAACATTCAGCAATCACTTGTTTAGGTGTCATACTCCTGTCTCCATGCTAGACAATGAGAGCAACAAAAGATTCCTGACATTTACTACCCTAATGGTAAATACATGATTTTAACTTTTCAGAAATACTGGTCCTAACTTCAACAGGAGAAATGTGCTAAGCCTGAACAGTGGGTGACATATGGTTCCTCAATAGGAATGATTCAGGAACTAGATGAAATAATTTTATAATCTTCTGTTCTAGTTTTTACTGCACAAGCATAATCTTGATACTTAAGAACTCAGAACATGCACACTGAGCAGCCTTACAGCAGCAGCTATCAGGATTTAGGGCACAGCTAAGGCTGAGTCCTACTCCATTCATGGCAAGAGACAGGATATGAAGTTAGTCACTGTGTTTCAGTATTTTTCCTCTACAATACAGAAAACAAAAAAAAAAAAAAAACAAAACAGAACAACAAAAGCAAAGCCCTGTGTCTATCCTGTGTGGTTCCTTGAAGCAGTCAAGAAGTGTCTGGGTCCACGCCCGGCACGCAGTGAACACACAAGGCTACGTGTTGGGATAATGACTCCCTAGTACCCTTGCCTACTTTTCTAAACTATGCTATTGACTATTTTTAGCATTCACCATCTGTAACTGGGAAATATCTACTACGGGAGCAAAACACACATAATAACAAGCTTTGTGTTTGAGAGCAAATTATAAATTGAATTTCGTTAATTATGTACAATTTATCCACTTAAATTAGAGTGCAACTAAAAATGACTTGGAAAGGAGCAAAGCTGCCAACTAGAAACACAAGAAATTAGAGTAAGTTATGAAAAAATATGAACCAGGAACAATGTGGTGTGAAAAAACGGGTATACTTGACAGCCAGACAAGGGAAAGAATAGACATATAGTTTTAATTTTTCAGATATACAGGTGTTACTTTTGTTTATCAGGAGAAATCTACTAACGTGTGAACTGAATGGCATGTGATATGTTAACAAAACTTCAATCCAGGAAGTAGATGTAGTAACTGATTGCAAAAGTCTTCAGCTTTGGGAAATGGTTACATATGGGGAAAGTAAATAACAAAGTAGATGGTAGAAATAGTCACTTACTCTAAAGAAAAAGAATGTGTTTGTGCAGCTTATTAGAGGGAAGAAAGAGGTTTTGCCATTTTGGGCATAAAGAGAGGCAGAAAAAAGTCTTCGGCAATGAGAGTGAGAATTTGAAGATGGAGAAATATGGTGCATGCCAATGCTTTAGGAAGCCAGGGAGGCACAGAAATCGGTAGGGGCAAGCAAAGCACTGTAGCAGACATGGAGTACTCCATGCAGCTAGAGAAGGGGCAAAGCCCCTCCAAGCATACCAGTGAGGAAGAAGACAAGGAGAACCAACAGCTAAAAACAAAAATGCAGTTGAAAAACAGGTGTATTCATTTAAGATAACAAATCCGAGGAAGTTTGAAGCAATTAATATAGATAAGCAGACTTAAAGAGGTCAGAAAGGAGACAGGACACAGAACTGCACAGATTCTAAAGACATGCCTAGGCAGAAGGCTCCAGGAAGGATGACGCTCATCTCTCTCAATGCACTGTAAGGAAACCAGTGGGGGAATAACATGAGAGTAGGGTTATAAGGTTAGCAGGCAGAAGAATTTCCTCCCTTATTTTATTTTAGTTGTAATGTTTATGCAGATTATGTTTTGAGGGAAGGAACTGGTAAACTGAACAATTCAAAGTTAGGTAACTCGCTCAGCAGGTGGTGATGGGAACAGATAAATACCTGGATGAGGACTGAAAGAACTGCTTTTTGAGACAGAGAAATAGGATTTCTAAGAAGACCATCACTGAGCTTTAGGAGACCCGAAAAACCGTTTAGCTTGTTAATGAGCTTTTGATTTACCTGTAATACATCACGGAAATTTTATTCTAATTTTTCCTGACAAGAATGCCTATCATCAAATTCTCAAAATATCTTAAAATGGTTTTGAAAAAAAAAAAAACCATATCAACAAAGCCATGCAAAAGCAGAATTATGTTCACTGCAGAGACATGAGCTGAATCTAAAATGACGTCTACCTATATGGATATGATGATTTAATTCTTTACAGGTCCTTAAACACAGCTATGAAAAGAAAGGCAGATTGATACATTTCTGCAGCATACTGGTAAGAGTAGAAAGATGAAATAATCTCTAAATTAAGTAAGAAATAAAATGAAAAGGGAAAAAAGTCTAAGAGTAAAAGGCTTTGGGAAATAACAGCACTGATAAACTCACAGTCTTGTATGCACGTGTGCACACATGCTCATACACGCAAAAGTTCGTCTGTGTGTGTGTGTATATATATTTCACCACTTTATGAGTATCAAGATAAAAATACTATATAGTATCATTCACACTATACTGAAGTTACTTATCACAATAAAACAGTATTATAAAACACTGTGAGCTACACTAAATTTTCAATGAATAAAAAAGTTACTCTGCATAGGCAGGCAATAAAAAAAAAGTGAAACAAAAAGGCCATGCCTCTAAATAGATAGATAAATAGATGAATGGATGGCTGATGAATAAATAAATAAGGCAGGTTTTTTTTTTTCTCACTTTGTTTTCAACTAGAGAATGCAGTAATATTAATGAGAAGAACAGCGAAAAGGTAAGTGATTCCTAGTTCTGAGGACAGTGAGTTCAGACAAGTGAAAAATTGCCACTTGAGAGGTATGTACTGTGAGTTAATGTCATCATGAGCACATCTAGAGCAAGTCAAACAGGAACCGAAGGGAGTGTTCCTAGAAGTGTTACAGTTTACAGAGCGCTTACACGTAAAGCGCTATCACTGACTACGGAAATGAATGTATTTTGGCAATCTGAAGATTTTACAAGATGTCTGCAAAGATTAATTGCAGGTCTCTGACTTCTTTGAACTTTTTTTTATGACACTCATGAATTCATTTATTAAACTATTTGAAAAGCAGGAGAGGAACAAAAATAAAAATTATACCTGAGTATGTGTATGTGTGCATTCCATGCACTTACATACATTACATAGATTCTGCAACATTAGATCTAAAAACTATAGGTCAGAGAGATTATAATCACACCACTTGTAGGAGGTGCTGAAGCCAGGATGGGGACCTTGTCTATGTATGTCCAGACACTATCATCAACAGTGTGTCTAGGGGTAAAGACAAGAAGGGAAAGATAAAACTCAGAAACAGTATCATGATCAAGCACCGGAACCACACTCTCCCCCAAGGTCTGGCTTTCACTTTACAGAGGATGGTAAATTAGTTTGGAACTCAGAAACTTAGGAGCACAAAAAACAAAACAAAAACAAATTTTAAATTTTAAAATGTTAATAGACCCATTTCAGAAATTAATGAATAAAAGGCTTATTTTCAAAAATGCCCTAGAGTCGGATTAATATAGTAGAAAACAACTGAGACAGTAGGGTCAGGTTTGACTCTAGTAGGGGCTATTCTTTACAATAGAGAAATGATCAAAAGACATCAACGGTAATGTTTATTTTTATTGAACACATGTTGCACGCTAGGCTTGCAAGATAAGTACATAACCCACATCATCTCTGGATTCTAACGGACTCATCTGAGGGAGTTATAATTAAGCCCACTTAATAAAGGAAAATTTTAAACATCAGGCTATGAAACTTGACTTAGATCCACTACGAAGTGTTAAAAAAATAAAAAAATAATGAAAATAAAAAATAAAGTCCCAGCCCAGACACTGAGCAAAGTCATTATGACAGAATGATACAATGAAGAGAATATCAATAATATTGCCTTCATATCTTATCATTATATATATTATAATAGTCTACTTACATTAGTCAACATATTTTAATGTGCTCCTAATAATGTGCAGTTACCAGAAACATCAAAAAATACATCAAACCATATACCTTAATTTAGCCAAATATCAATACATACTATGTTTCTGTGGTAATCAGTATGTGTGCTATAGAGGCTTTGTTTATTGTGGGATTATTTCTCCTAGTAAGTGATGCATTCCCTTCCAAATTAATTAGTATCTCTTACAAGTAGCTCTGGGTCAAAAGAAGACTGTTTAATATAGAAGTGATCTGGATGACTTTCTAATCCACTAGGATATCATGTAGGAAAGACTATACTGTATCATCACTTTAATTCTGCCAACATCATATGTTTAAGTGTTACAGATCTGAGTGGAAAGGTATCCTGGCAGTTGAGATCCAAGAAATACCAAAAAGTCATGTCACACAACAAACCTCACACAAGAGATCTACTAGAAAAAATACAGGAAGGCGGTTGCCTCTGCTAGAGAGAAAAGCAGTAGAACCAAGTGGGAGGCAGGCTGTACTGGGTTTGTTAGGGATGGAGTTTTCCAGGGTGGAAATTTCCAGAGTGGGTATTGGTGGGATTTCAAGTCCTGAGCTTCAGGCAAGCTCAAGGACTGGTGGTATTCCAAGCTCCAAAATTGAGCTCAGGCCTTTTACCCTACAAGATGTACTGACTCTTTCAGTTACACATTAAAATAAAAGCATAAGTAAAACTTTCATGCTAGAAAAGAACAGTTTTGAGAAATTAAATTCTCATGGGGCTGGAGACAGCTCAGCAGCCAGGATCACTCGCTGCTCTTGCAGAGAACCTGGATTTTGTTCCTAGCATATACACAGTGGCTTACAACCAGATATAACTCCAGTTCTAGGGGATCTGACTCCCTCCCTTTTCCTCTGGGGCACCAGACAAAGCACCCATGCACAAAATAAATTAATAAATAAAAATTTAAATATTAAAAAATAGTCTTATTGGAGCGTAAGTTTTAAAAATTTCTAATTGTTTCAACATCAATATTTCCTGCTTTGATTTTGTTACCTCAGGAACTCACTAAAAATTAATGGATGGTGCTGACTAGAATCAGGAAAACAGACAGGACTTTTGGGTAGTCTCTTCATCTTAGAAGCTGATATAAACAATCTTTCTTTCAGCAAACTTTAATCTCACCAATGTACGGCAGGGATTTCATTTTATGCTGCTTGCTTTTCACATTGCACAAAAGTTAAAATAAGCAGAGGGCTTATTTTAGTCTAGTTATGATTATCACTATTTCTTTTTCTAATATGTTGTTTGACAGGCATTTATTTGAAGAAGGATATTCAAGCACCAAGTCTGACTTTTCAAAGTGCTTGTCCTTACTAGACACGACTACCACGTCTAGCTGCAAAACCTTTCTGTCATAAGACTCTAACATCATCACCAGTTAAATACAAGCAACAGCCATGGTAACCTTTATAGTAAAATTTCCTGTGCCACAAGTCTTCAGCGAGAAACAGAATAAAGTGTTGACTTATTTTCAACATACCGTATTGAATCACTGGTCCCTGTTACATACATGGCAGAGCAGTGTGGTGAGTTAATACAATGAAAACTATGGGGTTTATTTAATATCTAGAAGATAAAGAAAATGTCTTTTTTTTCCCCCCACGGGACATCCCTTTGATTCTGTCAGTGTCTCAACTGTAGACTCTGAGTACACAGGGAGAGTGAAAAGCGGGTTCTTAAACAAACACTCTGAGTTATGTTTGACTTAAAGCTTCCTCTACAGATCTGATGGACAAGTCTTCTCTCTGTAGCATTAAACAACTTTAATTTTCTTCAAGAGCATAGAACTGACTTACAGTCTCAAACCCTTTCTCCAAATCCATGAAGCTATTTGTCTCCTGAAATCTTCCAGCATGGAGTGTGGTAAAGGCATAAACGTGAGACCATTTGTACCGAAAGCAGGACTCTCAGAAGGCTTTCCCTGGCTTGAAAACACTTTGCTGCTCTGGCTAACACACTCTCAAACTATATGAGAATCTCCACTCTTCTTTCTAAAACCTCTCTCTTTCCTAAGGATCAGATCTGCAAGATACCTGAATGTTCTCTTTATGTGTCTGGTTTTTGCCTGTTTCATCTTTCTGTTTTCCACTAAAAAAATAAAAATAAAAATAAAATCATCTGCATATCCAATCCTGCCTGCCTTACCTACTACTTCAAATTAAAAGAGACAGATATCCAAAAGTTTATCTGACTATATTCAGATATGTACTGGCCACTGGAACAAAATCCATAGTAAAAGAAACTTAAGATAAATTATTTTTTTTTTTACTTTTATAACATTATTCATAAGGAACTGGTGTGCAATTTACAGTACAGGAAAGCTATTTCTCAGCTATTTCTAATTTGCTATTCTTAATAGTTTCCAAATGATATTTATGATAACATCTCGAATTGTGCAAGCATGCATAAATCCAACCAACCAGCTACAAGAACAGTATAGCATCCTGGTTCATGTGGTCACATCCTGACGCAACATACCCAAGAAAAGTAGTCTTTAGCTATGGTTGTCGTATCAATCCAAAGTCTATTGCCAACTCCAGTAGGAAAGAATAAATATTATTAAGGGACTATTAGTCACGTCTAATAACTGGGCCTTTGCTACTAATGGTAAGTTAAAATAGCTATTAGAGATACCAAGAGGTTTCATTAAAAAAAATATTTGAAAGCTACAATGCCATTATGTAAATATTAAAACTACCAAAGCCAGAACCACCTTCTCTTTCTCCACCCCCACCAACTCCTTTAGTAATGAGAGTAAAACCACTGCCTTCTAAATGCCCAACAACTGTGCTACTAAGCTACACTCCCAGTCACATTCTTTTTTTTTTTTTTTGTAAATATAATTTGGTATGTTCATTACCTTTACTATTGCCATGCATAGCTTGGGATAAAAGAGTAATTGAAATGCAAAAAATGCTAATCAATTATTCTCATTAAACTACAAATTCAACTACCTCATTTAAGCCTTACTGAACCACACAATAAAGAACCACCACTAATTCTTGGGCTATATTTTAAAAAACACTTGTACATTATTTCAATATACATGCACATAGATACGCACATACACAAAGAGAGAGAGAGAGAGAGAGAGATGAAAAAGGTAGAAAGGAAAGAAAGGAAGGGAGGTTGGAAAAAAAAACATACTATATCAAAATGAAATTGGTCAGTACCTGGAATTAACATCCCCATGTCCCAGCTGGCCATGCTGCCCATATCCAAATGTATAGACGTCTCCATTTTCCATCAAAACCACTGAAACCAACAGTTTTATATATTTATTATATGCATTGTATATTTATATTATAGCAATACTGAAAGCTGTGTAATTTTCACTGTTAAATCTGTAGTATTTAAAAATAGGTAATAAAAAGATTTGGATGGGATGAGTTATGGGAGGGCAAATAAAGCAAGGAATATAGGGAGGAAAAACAAATATTAACAGGCCTTGAAAAAGCTATATGCAGCTGGGAGGAGAATACCTCTAATCCCAGCACTTGGGAGGCAAAGGCAGGTAGATCTCTGTGAGACTGATGTCAGCCTGGTGTACAAAGCAAGTCCTGGACAGCCAGGACTCACAGAGAAACCCTATCTCAAAAAACTAAAAAGAAAAAGAAAAAAAAAAAAAAAGCCATGTGGAAACCCACTAAACAGAGGCTCCCTAAAACATACACACATAAAAAGTTTAAATTGTTCACCCTTATAGGTGGGGGTACAATATCACAACTACACAACACACGCTGGCAAAATAATGATGATGTTCACTGTTGTCCCATAAAGCCATTTAAATATTACAAGCTATTGTAAATGCTATTAGTTCATCTCTAGAACTTGATGGTAAGACCCTACTGCTGAACACACTGTACATACTAGAATCATTAAAAAAAAAAAAAAAAAAGGGAAAAAAAATCAAACAGGAATTGACATGGAAGTTTCATCTCTGCTGGCCAGCTTTCACAGTGCTATATGCACACTACCCAAAAGAGAAAGTAATCTAACTCTTATCCAGTGTAGAACACTGTGAACTACAATGACTGTCTTGGCAAGGTGTTTCCACTGGTGCAGTAGTGGTATGAATGTCTTTGTTGTAACCAAAATTCTGACTGGATTTGAGAACTACTCCATGAAACAGAAACCATACCTGGCACCCTTAACAGGGCCAACCTGTGGCTAGGTCACAGGCCACAGAGGAAATCCTACTATTATTATTTTATTTAATAAAACAAATGATAATGATTTATGGCTAAATGCATGGATTAGGGCATCTCTCAACTCCTGTTAGAGAAGCTTCTTTATGCAGTAGATGGAAGTTACCAAACAGACCCACAACTGGTCTACCTACAGAGAATAAAAGACTTCTGAGTGCTCCGCCATAGACAGGACAGCAATATCACATACTTTCCCCCAAAAGCTCGTGAATCGTGATGGAAGAGTGGATGGAAAGATTTTAAAAGCCAGAAGTGATGAATGACTACAAGAATATAGCACTTTGATGTTCAGTGATTGTGACAGTATGACCAAGACCCACACAAGGCCAAGCCAAACAAAAACCCAGCATGACACAGGAAACGTGGTCATGAACTCCCACCACAAGCTGTTGAGTTATTACATTTGAGAGCTGCTGGGAGAGGGAGAGAAGTTTTATTTAAGGGTGGGAACCCTAACTTCAGGGCAGGTCCAACACCTAAGAGTCTCTGAGAAATACAAATTGGACTTAATAGGTTGAGTGGGGCTGGGTGGGTGGGTAGGGAGGTAGGGTGGATCTGGGAAGAGTTAGGGGGGGTGATAAAATACACTGTGTAAAATTATCAAAGAATAAAATTTTAATTAAAAAAATGGGTAAGCAAGAAGTGGCAGTGCACACCCTGAATGCCAATCCTTGAGAAGCACAAGCAGGTGGTTCTCTTTGAGACTTAAGCCAATCTCATCTAAACAGTGAATTCTAGGACAGTCAGGGGTACATAGTGATATCTTATCTTAAAAAATAATAAATAAAAGAAATAAGTAATAGAGGCTTGTATAATTCTACATTTAATGAAAAATTATAAAACTTTAGTTCTGAAGAGTATTTTATAGAACATAAAATGCATGCTTCTTATAATGTACTTTCAAACTCTTACAAATGCCACTAAATAACATTACCTTTTAGTGATACATGTTGGTTTACCTTAGTAATAGGTAAGCACACATAAAATACTGTTCTCTAACATCTAGGACATTTGGAAGCAAGCAGGTAGGGTGGAGGTCTACCTCAACAAAACAATAAAATCTAAGGTTTGCCAATGTCATATCAAGTAAGAAAACACACTGATGTAACATTTAATTCTTACAAAAGTTAAATAGTGTAACTTACACTATTTAAATGGAAGTCAATAATTTACTAAGAATCTAATTATTTTATTCATTTTATTATTTTGATGTTATATATTTTAACTCAACATTAACAAAACATTATTACTTCTAACAACCACAGGGTCTTCTTACTTATTCCGTTTAACATTTTTCTCTTTATTAATAATGTGGACAATATAATTGAAAGGCATTTCAGAAATTATTTCATCTCCAGTAATATCTTGAACAGAATTAGAAAATAAGTTTGCCAGCAGACAACCCAGAAGTTAGAGTTCTTGATAAGCAGAATACTTTGTCATCACGCTACACTTCTTAAAGAGATTCTCCAATGAAGAAAACCCATGGACTGGAGATACTGTGCCTGACATGCAGGTAACAGGCACTGTTTAACAATTCTAAGCAAGTTATACACAATGTAAAAATGAAGTTGTACCCTAACGTTCCAGCTGCTACCTGAGTGGTGAAATCCACAGCCAACTTGTACTGCTCGGAGCTCACAGTCAAACCTCACAGATCCTGGAGGATAAGTTGTGATTTTGCTTGCATCTTTTTCTCCTCTATCTCCACTTCCATCTGAAAATGTTACAATTCATAATTATACCATTATTTATATTCATAACAAATTTTTAAATCAGTATACTATGGAAGAAAAAAGAGAAAAAGGTTAAAAGGAATAAGCGAGAAGGCCTTGTGGTTGTTAGAAGTGATAGATCAAGAAGCTACCTGCAAAGAAGCCATTCTGAATAGATACAGTGTATGTATCCTTCTTTTTTAAGACTACTAAAATAAAAAATAAAAAGTAAAAAATGAAAGTGGTATCTGGTTGTAGATAAAACCAAATAAGCTAATTAGCTGTGTAATAAAAATAAACAATTACATTTAATGTAAAATTTAAATCTGATATGAGAAAATTTAGTTTTCACAAAAAATAATTACATGCAAAGTCATTTAACAATTTTATTTAGTGATACTGTTAGTAATTGCTATTAAAAAAAAATTCTAGGAGACTCACAGCTCTCAGAGCCTTTCTGCCCACTAGGATGGCAGCTAAACTTAAAAAATAATTATAAAGACCAAAGATCTTTCTTATTTTATGACACTGTAGTTCAACGGATTGTTCTTCATCTCTCCCCTCGTACATCTCTTCCCTCTCAGCATTCTTGTTTGTGGCCTACTTCCTGGTGCACCTGCTACACCTTACCAAATATTCTTTCTGCTTTTGTTCCATCTTTCTATCTTTATTATTTTTATAATTTTCACTTCTCTTTAGGCTTCTTTCAGCCACTGTTTTCCATATTTGATTTAGAAATATACGACATTCTAACCATAGCATCCACATAATATTAAAACCTGAATTTGGAAATGTGTGAATAAGACAGAAAGACTGCTTTTTAAAATAAAAACTATACATTACATACTAAAATATGACCTTTATGTTATCGATATTCAAATTTCCTTCACACGGTGTGAATGAAAATCTGGAAGGAATTTCAGCAGGTCAACTGGCCTAAAATACTCCATTGTGTCACAGAAACACTAAACCAGTGTAATAACATTTAGATACATATGTGAATCTATAGACATATTTTAAATTCTGTATTTTACTACCATTTAAAAATATTAAATACAAAAACACTGAAATATTTAACTTTCATTTCATTCACTCTGATTTACTTTCATTAATATTTAACACAAACTTGACCTAAAGTATGACTTCTGTTCCATAAGTAAGTGGCCTTCATCTTAAAAACTTTGAACACTTTCTAACACTAAGACAGTAAAACCTCACTAATTCGGAATAGCATAAAATGGGTAGGTCCATGTGACTTACTAAAGTATTAATTACAGAATATTCAGTTCTGTTATCTTCAAGCATCATAGATTACAGATTAAAGGCTACAACAAACAAAATGTGTTCACCTACATTAGACTTCAAAATAGGCCAACATTACATTAAAATGTACCATAAACATGAAAGTCCTTTAACATACAAGAATTAACAGCTGGACCCAGAGGTTGAAGGCACGTTGAAAGAATCCTTCATTTCTTGAGCCCTTGGTTTGAAAAGCTAGTGATTTTAGACAGGTTTCCCCTTAAAAGTCTGACCCTGAAAATTCAGAGGAAGAAATTACTTTGAAATTTTTATTCAAAAATATTGCAAATACTACACCTGAATTAGTGAGAGGTTTTACTATAACAGGATAAGAAATACTACCCTTTTGCCAGATTTTCTAATGTGGGTTTGTCTGTTTAAGTCAAAGAAAAACAAATTTTAAAAAAGTTCAAACATTTCATTTCAGCCAAGATGAAATATATCCTTTGGTCAAAGGCTTTCTCTCATCTTGGAAGATACTGGAATGTATACAAGGTCTCATACAAAAAGGAATACATGTTTTCCAAGGGTTACTTAAATCAAACACTAGATGAAAAGAAACTTTTAAAAAGTCTCATAACTGGTAAAATATATAATTATTAAAAGCAAGTGTGATTTAAAATCCAAGTAGTTATTTCACATGATTTTTAACAGACTTAATAAGACATTTTAAATATTATTGTACTTTATATGAATGTATTTCATCTACTTAGAAACTTTTACCTTGACTTTAACAACTTTTCTCTTCCCATGAGTTGGAGGCTAACACAGATACAAATCCACAAAAGACATATAGCATCAGAGAAGAGAAAAATTAAAGGCCTAATAATTTACTAAATAAAACTGATAAAAATAAAAGAATGATAAACTTTATTTGGTATCAAAATTCTACTAGGAACATTTTGTTAAGAGTTTATGTAAATACCCTATATGTAAAACCATACCTGAATTACAGATTGTGAAAGTATTAGTAAAAAAGAAAGGTAAGTCACTTGCAGACTTCTTAAAGACACATACATATATATCCGGGTCTTCATTTTTTTATCTATTTTTTTATTAGTTACAGTTTATTAACTTTCTATCTCAGCTGTAGCTCGCTCCCTCATTCCCTCCCAATTCCATCCTCCCTCCCTCATCTCCTCCCTGCTCCTTTCCAAGTCCACAGATAGGGGAGGTCCTTCTCCCCTTCCATCTGACCCTAGCTTTCTGACTCAGCTTTCAGTTTTCTTCAGGACTGGCTCCAATGTCCTCCTCTGTGGACTCCCTCAGGGCTGGATGTTCATTAATAATATGACATAATGATAATAATTTTGAATTTTTTAATTTTGGCAAAGAAGTACCTAATAAGCATCCAAAATGCAGTCCAAATCAAGAATCAGCAAGTGAAATTCAACAATGTCAAATATGTTCACACTCATTACTCAGAAAGAACTAATGAGCAGCCAAACGACTTCATTTTGTGTTCCAAAAAATAAGTCTGAATAATCTTACAAGTGCCCTTTTTATACTCAAATTACATATACATATATATCAAATAATCGATGTTCACAGATACCTATCACATGATATTAAAACTATGAAGTCTTTGCAAATATTTAATTAAAATATTACATTTATCTTCTGTGAACATATTTTTGTAGAAGAAAAAAAAGGCTTAGCATCTAAACAACTATAAACTTGAAGTTTAATTTATACTTAAGGCCATGCATTTTTCAGCTAACCTTAGTTATAAAAACCTAAAAATAATCGCATAGCGCAATGAATGCTTTGAGCAAAATCATTAAAATAAAACACCAAAAGCAGTGGCACCTGCAATATCCTAAGTATCTAATTTGTGCTAAACATTGTAACACTTTCAGTCCACAGTGGATAAGTGGTTGCATTAAAATCCCAGCTAGGGGTGCAACAACTAGACATCAGATCTTATATATTAGCTTTCACACTTACAAAACAGCAACAGTAGTGCACACCTCACAAGAGTCTTTGGAGGATTAAGCAAGGTAATATATGGAAAGTATTCATTCACCAATAATAATGTTTATTATTGTTTTCTTTAATCTACATAGCAGTCCAATGACACAAGCATTCTTTTATCATTTTACTGAACTTTAAGGGGTTATAAAACCATTTAGAAGTCATAAATAGAACTGATTTATAATTTGAATATGAAAAAGGCTCATGTGGTTTTTTTCATTATGAAAGCACTAATACCTTAAACATTTAGTAAAAATAAATTAGTTACATATTTAATGAAATTGCAAGTTTTGTACATTCAGGAGAATTCTAAAATAGAAAGCAAAGAGTACTGTTAAGACAGAGGAGGACTTTGCAGCCAGCCCTGAAGATACCTGATAAAACAGGGTCAGATGAAAGGGGAGGAGGTCCTCCCCTATCAGTGGATGTGGAAAGGGGCAGGGAAGAGACCAGGGAGGGAATGTGGGGTTGGGGAGGGAATGAGGGAGCGGGATACAGCTGGGACACAGAGTTAACAAAATGTAACTAAAAAGAAAAATAAAATTAAAAAAAAAAGAGAGCTAAGGCTAGCATTCTTGGAAGATTTGTATGTGCAAAGCTTATATATACATGTAACATTAAATATAATCTTTATAGCAATGTAGGCAGCAAATTATTTGTACTTTAAAAATAAAAACACAGACTCTACAAAAAGCAACGATATGAACAGCTGCATAGTCGGAGTAAATGAGACTTGGGATAAAAATGGAATGCTAGTTAAAGGTTATATTTCCACCATACTCTAATATTCCCAAACAGACATGGTTGGAAACACTCCCAGGGGCTTAGCAGCATGTCTTCAGAATGTCACATCGGTCACTCTAAAGTTGATTCCAAGACTAATTCTTGTGTAATTCAGAGGTTCCTAACTATGCATGACATATCAAAACTCCCCTGACTTTGATAAGTAGCTGGAGTAAATGTTAATCTAGGAATCCTCTTACCAATCTATTTTATGGTCACAAGCTGCTCTATTTTATACAGAATTCTACTCAGTGGCTCGGTCTTGCACAGTGGAGGTTTTGTAATTAAAACTGCCATCCTAGAAGCATCTCTGAGCAACTCCCACTTGGCCAGACGCTCTCTAGGCTTCCATTGCAGGAAGCATTGCTGCTCATAAATCAAGTTTTTAGCCCTTAAAAACCACAGGGCAGAAACTGTTAATTGTCACCCTATACTTGTATCAGCAACATAATTAAAAGTCAGAAGATAACAATTAGTACAGTAAACTCAGTGAATAAATTAAAGGCCAAAGTACCAAGAAGAAAACCCAAAAGTGGAAAAAGGGAAAGTATTAAAATCCAGTTTATTGTATTAAGAGCAGTCAACAGAGAGAAGAGTAAAACTAAGGAACTGGCTAGGTAACATAGTTGAGTTGTGGGTGATAAGTTAATACTTTACACATATAGGACACCAACGCATAACATTCATCTTGAGAGTAAGCAAATGAAACTGTTTCACTCTATACAACCAGGAAAAAATATATAAATGAACAAACCTGGTTCTGTAATATCACATCCTTTTTGAAGAGCCTGTTATAGTTCTACAAAGAATAATCCAATGGCATGCAAAAGTTATAAGACTAGCTTTTTGTTTAAGTTTCTACAGCTATTAAGTCTACAACATGAGAAAAAGTATGATTTAAATCTGAAACACTGGTCTTCATTTAATACTATATTCAAAAACAATTAAAAAGAGTATCTTTTGTTTTCATAAGATACTAATACTTCAATGTACATCATGAAATTGGAATATTTTGTTTTACCTTAGGTAAAGTGTTAGAAGAATCCATCATCATACATTTATGGAGAAAAGATATTAAGAAAATCTATATAAACGTGGAGTACAATACCACAGACTCTAGCAAATAGCAAATACAATTTATATAATTTATTCTAAATACCACTCTAAAGATTTACATATAAATGAATTGTTTGATTAACCAGTAAATAAAGCAAATACAAATCCTATTATAATATTACATTTAAAACACTTATATTTCTACTTTGTATTATATATTTTATTATAATATTACATATTGTAGTATACATATACTAATATATATAAAGTTTAGGCTCCCTGTTTTGTCTAGTTTGTTTTGTTTTTGCTTTGAGTGGCAAAATGAAAAGCTGGGAAGGGTAAGTAATAACAAAGCTGGCACCATTATCAGGTCCCATATGAAAGCCATTTTTAAAAGAGGGGTTAAAGTCTCTTGGCAAAAGAAAAAAAACAAGACATCCACCGTAATTAGACTAACCTGTCTATACAGAATGTATTTTCAATACTTCCAATTGCCTTCAGCTTTACCTTAAGCATTTAAAAAAAAAAAAAACAGCAAAAATAAGTTGGATTAGCCAACGAAGAGTACCTATTTTACATGTTAGAATTCAAGATATAATATACATATAAATTAAAATAGTCTGCATTATAGTCTTTCCTGATTGTTAACTAAACTATAATTAGCTGTTTAAAACAAGCATAAGCATACTTTGGGATTATTAAACTTAGGCCAGAACTCTGCTTGAGAAGTAAATGATGCAGGAGACTCCTAGTCTGCTCTTTGGTTAGAACTCTGACCACTCTTGCAAACTGCAACACATCCATATGTTTGACTCTCTATTTCTACTTGGCCCTCAAGGAGCAAGTATATCTACATTCTTGTATACTGTTGACATTAAAATGGCAGAAAAATGCATTGGCAGTTTTAACATGACTTTACATATTATATTTAATAATTCTGTTAAAGCTAAACCATTATAAAGGATTTAAATGCTACATTGTGATAATCAAAAGCAAATAAAGGATAAAAAGATTAAGAAATGATACTTTTTACCTTTTTAAAGTCAATGAAATAGGAACAAATGAAAAAGACACACTGTGAAACATATTCCTTGTTGCAGTTCACAGCAGCAAGGAGAGAAAGAAGAACCACAGCCACAAAGAGAGGAAGTACTACTTTGAGCATGACCTTTCTCCTCAGGCAATACAACCACAGAAGCAAAGCAGAAGAGTCAGTTTTGTGCATTTTCCCAGAGACAAAATTCAAATGAGTGGAAGAAATTGGGAGAGCATCCCACCTAGGTGGTAAGGAAGACCAAATACCTTTGTGCTTGTCCCGTTTATGCTTTAGCTGAGCTGGATGGGATCTGAGTCTGGCTAGAGCCTGTTCTCGGTGATTCATAAAAATAGGACCAGCAAATACAAGGGGGCCTGAGGAGAAACATTTTGTATGTGCATAGAAAAGCTCACAAAATGAAAACACTATAATGAACAAAAATAATTAAAGCTAAAATGCATAAGAAAATTTATTTTTAATTGTTTTGCACATATTACTTTCCCCAATTCCCCAACCCATTAATTAATACATTACTATCTCAAGGACAGTTCATAAAGTAAAATTCAAATCTTCTGTTCTTCGAAAATCTGGCACTTATCAATAGTCTCAAGTGGATACAGAGGTTCTACTAAAATGATCTTAAAAGTACTTTTCAATGCCATCTATTAAAAATTAGCAAACATACACCGAATGAAAACAGTTTGCTTCCTTCTGAAATAATGAAATACAACAATTTTTAAGTTAACAACAAAGGTATTACAGACATTTCAGATCTAGATCACTGTTCTATTGTTACTGACATTTCTACATAGTGTGAAAGTATTGTAAGAACTAGACATTGAGAAGCAAAACCCAAAAATTGACAACTGAGTATACACATATGTATGTATCTATTTTTAAAGATATATGTGGAAACAAAGGATTGCTTGAATTGATTTTCATATTGACAGTGGAATAGACTATGTAATCAAGCAGCATTTTAGGGTCATTAATATCACTCATTACCTCATTTCTTTCTTAAGCATGATTATAGAAAACAATCATACATATTTTTTGCTTAACTTATTTAATACTTAAGAAAAATATCTATAGTCAAAATAATTTTAATAAAATTTTAAAAGATCACTTTTTCTTGTGAATATTTAGCTTGAAAAATATTTGGGTTATACTTTAAGGATATAAAAACAATAATCTTGCCTTTTAGCAACAAAAATCAAAGTAGCAACAAACATCAAAGTTTAAAAATATTATGAATTTTTAATAAAGCATTTTTCATGGTTCTGGTCTGTCTTCATTTTAATTAATTTTTTAATAATGGAAAAATTAAAACTAGAGTGATTGACAAATAGTTTAAATATTCAGTATATCTTAATAAACATAAAACAAATGAATAAAAGAAAGCATTTTGATTATGTTCCTAGATATAACAAAAGAACAAGCAGCACCAATACGCTTTATAAGGAAGAAAAATATTTTCTGTGATTAATTATAAATAGAAACATGCAAACTTGATTTTAGAAGATAAAAGTATTCTTTCCCTGTAATGCAGTAATTTATATAAATTGAGGCCTATTTCTAAAGGAATGAAAGTACATATTTCAAACATATTTCAAAGTACATATTTCAAAATGTCTTATTTCATTTTGTATCACGATTTAAAGAAATTGGCATAAATTACTCTAAAACACTTTCTACCTATAAAATGAATATTAAAGTAATAACAACTTACTATAACATAGCAAGTTATATTACCCCTTTCTGACTTGGAAGTCTGATGGAGATAATTTTACCTAGAAAAATACAGCTATTAATTCATTAATTAGCTTCTCACTAAATTCAATCTTTTAAAATCTTCTAATGCATCTCAGTCTCTATGCGGTTTCCTAGTAAGGGGAGCAAGGGCAGTCACTGGCATGAAATCAGTTGCCTGCTCTTTGATCACCTCCCCCTGGAGAGGTGGCCTTACTAGACCACAGAGAAAGAGGATCCAGACAGTTCTGATGAGACTTGATAGGGTAGGTCAGAGAGTAGGGGAGGCCCTATTAGTGTACTAGGGGAAGGACATAGCGGGAAGGGGATGGAGAGGGAGGGTGAGACTGGGAGGAGATGAGGGAGAGGGCTACAGTTGGGATACAAAGTGAATGAATTATAATAATAAATAATAATGAAAAAATTAAAAATATGAAAAATAAATAAAATGATTTTTAAGGGGAAAAACATCTTCTAACATATCAACACAGGCAATACATGGGCAATCATGCCTAGAAAAATTAAGCTCCAAAATAGCATTATATTTTATGTGCCGGAGTAGCTTTTCTCAGGTATAGAGTTTGATCATTAATTTATTTACAAAACATTTGTTTATTGCTTAAGTAGCAGATATTAGGTACCATATAATTATATAGACAGAAGACAATTTCAGGAAAATAGAAATGAAAACATCTATATGATGTTAAAATAAATGCAATAAAAGAAGTCTGTGTGTCATTAAAGATAAAAAGTTATATGATCAATTTGGTTGACTCAGAGAGGTTTCAAAACATGGCATAACAAGAGAGAAGAAAAGGAAGACATTACAGTTAAAAGATTTAGAAAAACTTGACAATGTTAAGGAATATTATTCAGTCGTTAAAAACCTATGGAGCCAAACCAGAAAACAGAGCATAGAGTCATAAAAAACTGGCATGATGGTACTCCTCTCTAATTCCAGCACTTGGGAGTGTTCTGGCTCAAAACAAACAATGTTTTGTGCAATCAACCTCTATTCTCCAGGAGTCAGGAATCCCTGAGTTGTTTTCGATCAGTCAGCAAAGATATTATAATTTGGGCTCCATTTGAAGGGAAAACTAGTAAATAAGACAAACCCTGCATCAAGAATCACAGTCTAGTGGGGGTGAAGTTATGCACACGAACGGGGCAGCTAGAAACACACGAAAGAGGCAGCTAGAAAAAGAAATGTTGAAAAGTATGAATTGAGGGGATACTAGAAACACTACATAATAAGCTCTGATAAAACAAATGGATTACTACAAAGGTTCAGTGATGAAAAAAGGGGGCAGGCTGAAAATAGCAATACAAACAGTTACGAGGTTACAGAGAAAACCATGGGAATTAACCAAGAGGACAATGAAGAGCCTTTTGGTTTTAAACACAGAAGTGCTACTAATCAGAACATCACTGTAAAACAACCAGGTTGCATTAAAAGGTGAATATTAGCTTGGCAAGGATAGGAAGAGGGACAAAGAACAGCTGAACAAAGCTTTTGTTACAACTCTGAAAAGAAAAGGTGTTCTGAGCTAAAACTGTAACAATGGAGTTCTCAGGACTAAATAAACTCAAAGCTACTAAGAAACTGAAAAGTCTAAGTGAGTATAACGCTTAATGTTTATTGCAGTAAGAAGACAGTAACTAAAACTAGCTTTAAATAATAAAAAAAAATGGTATCTGACAGTTCCCACTATTTATGCGTATCAAGTGGATTATTTGGGGTCCATTCAGAGGTATGTAAAAAGAATGTTGAACAAATAAAAGCATTAAATAAGACAAGCATTTTAGAAGCTATTAGAGATATTGCCAATATCTTAAAAAAATTATTCTTGGTACTGGGAAGATAGCTCTGTAGGTAAAGTGCTTGCCATGTAAGCCTAAGGATGTGAGTTCAAATTCTCAGCACCCACATTAAAAGGCAGGCACAACAAGAACATCTTTAACCCCCGAAGAGTAAGTAAGGCAGAACAGTAGTACCCAGAGCTCCCTTGCTAGTTAAGCTATTAAGTCAAGTCTAGGTTGAGAGAAAAAACCCTGTCTCAAAAAATGTTTAGGTGGAGAGCAAGTGAGAAAGACATCCCAATATTCACCTTGGACCTCCACAAATGCTTACATGGATACATGCTCCTGCTTACACTCATGTGCACAGACATGTTTAGGAGACTCTGTCTATCTGGTCTATCTGTCTATCTACCCATCTATCTGTTTTAACACAGAAACTGTACTCCTCACTTATCATAAGAAAAATTCCTTAAAATTTTTAAAGAAATTTCAGCTGATGGGTGCTTATTTTAATTCTATCTCATTAATTAAGGCAAAAATCTAAAAACAACCCATACAAGATTATAATTAATTGATAAACTATGGAATCCTCTCAATGGAAGATCATTCAGACATTAAATTCCAACTTATAAAACATTTTTATATAAGAAACTATTCTGTGCTATTTAAATTAACAATGAGACCATAGTGTTCCTTACCCTTTTGCAAAAATTAAGAAAAACTAGTACAAGGAATACTAGTGAAAAACATGACTATTACACAATAGACTTGAAAACATTAATTCCTGTAACACTTTAAAAAAGTACATGAAAATTTAAAATACATACTGTTGGGGTTTGGTCATGCTTGTATTTTGGTGCTAATACTGGCCCTCAAGATCTGGTTACAGTCTGCATCCACCTATCCTTGTTGTATAAACCTGTCTAAGACATTATTCCTGACTGGTCGATTAAAAGGCCTACAACTTGGGCAGGGCAGAATGGGGTAGGCGTGACTAAGGTTCCCAGGCTTTGGGAACAGGAGACTCATGGGAAACAAACAGAGCAGATGAGAAGGGAGGAGGCAGTAGGACACTATGATGGGTTAGCATGGAGAAGGACCCACAGTGGGGGTGGGGGACTTCAAGGATGGTATGGATGAAAAAAACACAAAGATGAAAAATATAAGCAAGTATCTTATGGATGGAAGGTAGCTCAGATAGGAATGGTTAAGGTAGATGGCATTGGGTGGGGCTGGGAGATAGGTGCGGAGGTTATTGAGACAGCATAATTATAATATCTGCCCAGCCCAAGGTGAATAAGGCAGTTATAAATCTAATAGGTATCTGTCTTATTTGATTGTGATAGTGAATTAACTAATAAATACCACTGTAATATTTACAGAACTAATAATAATAACATTATTTGGCCCAACATCTTTTTTATTTACTACAACAACATATTCTGTGACTCGGGCATTCCATTTCTGGGAAACAGTGATAGCTGTTCTTTGCATTGTTGCAAGGTTAAGGATTTCATTACAACAAACTTCTCAAAAGGTGTCAATCAACCAAACAATGGTTGCTTAAGTTTGTGATACAATTGTTATGAAATAACAATTAGAAGTAATAAGTAGAACATAGTAGATTCTATTTACTCATCTAATTTGTATTTATTCTAGAGTAGAAAATTACAACACGATGTTGCTAATGTAAATATAACAAAACATATGTACTTATACTTTTTAATCTGTATAGATACTTGCATAGATCATACATCATACATCATAGAGAGAAATAGAGAAGCATCTAGAATAGCCTTATTAGCCTTATTAGTATAAGGAAAGACTGCACAGGCAGGAAAATAAAATATCAAAATATAAAAATGTTCATAACAATAAGCAAATATATTTTTTAAATTCAGTATATAAATAGAAATATATAAAACTTGACTAGGAGATGACAAATAAGTAAAATTTGTAACTGAATCAAAGAATAAGGCCTGGTTTCTTTTATTACTTTAATTATTTTTATATGCAGTAAAGAAGTTAAAACATGGAAAGCATTATTAAGAGGAAAACAGACATCAATATGTACTGCAATATAAAATCATCTAAGATAACTAAGCAAAATCATACATGAAATTAAAAAATTATGCCAAAATTCTGTTTGTATCTTTGCTTCAAGAATTACACTTGATTAATTAATTGATACTTTGTAAATTTTTCATATATTTTAATTTTAAAAGACTTGGCATTGAAATTTGAACTAAAACTGTATTTCATGTATCAAATCAATCAAGCAGTGACTTTAGAGTCCTAACAATAGCAACACCACCTTGGCCACTTGGAATTATAGACTGTAGTAAGTTTAATTTTATATTCTAATTTGTGACTAAACAGATTTTGATGTGTCAAAATGGAATCTGGTTTATTCTTGATAAGCAGTGGGGTATTTTTCATCATCAGAATCAATGTTTTATAATTAGAATCAAAATGCTGTAAAAAAGAAATTACGTGGAGGCCAGAGCTATGAAAGTATTCAACAATTATTTATAGCTTAGCACACGCTAGGCATTTTCACACACACATATATATACTAACATACTTAGTTTAGATAAGCACATTGAAGGTAAAAAACAACAAACTGAAGTTCAAGGAAGTTAAATTCGCAAGGTCTTATCTGTATAGTAGTGTAGCTACGCTTTCAGTGTAAATTATTATCCAACTGAGGTGCTACTGAGAGCGATACCACTATCGAACAGCTTGTGTCACATAAACAGTAGTTGAATTGTATCAACTAAGACTGACTAAATAGGCTTTAATGTAGAGCTAAGTGCTGAAATGTCAATAAACTTTGAAACAGCTAAGACAGCTTAAAATATGATGAGAATAAAATAACTAAAACCCCAAAGGACAAACATGGGCATAAATTCATCACTAATGAACACAAAAGAGTGGGAGCTAGAACATTAAAATTCTACCATTACTGCTCTTGTGTGGGAAAAGAGAAACCAGCAAACTTCGCTAGCACAGTGGCCAAGAGCGGCACTAAAACACTGATAACTAGCTCTTCAACAACTTACAGAACTGACAGAACATCATGATGAACCACACAGCCTAAAATACCATCTTACCATTCTCGCATCAGCAGAACCCCCTAGAAATCTGTTTAAAGAAAATTTGCTAGGCCCTAACATCCACGTTTCAGACTCAGTAGGTCAGGGGCGTGGCCTTCTGATTAGTACCCATGTAATGATAATCCCTTTGAGTCCTACGGCAATAAGTGAAAGCTCTGCTTTGGATAAGATCTATGAAATTATTGGGTTTTGAAGATCAATTCATATGACTCAAGCTAATGTTTCAAAAAATAAAAATGAGCAGTAAAGAGATAATAATCGTAAGCAAAAATACCATTAAAATAGAATAAAAGAGCATGTTAGAGTATGCAAACTTCCCAAACATTTATGAAATCTAAGTAAGAACAGCAATGCATTAATCTCATTAAAATATTTTAAAGGCAATGACTTTACATGAATAAAGCCAAAGTGTCAAATACTCATCGTAATAGTCAACACTTCTGGTAAGTTTCTATTAACAATAATGTGTACATTCCAAAAGTTTAACAGATTTTTCAGGTACAATTACTTAGCGTATTTCATAAAAAAAGTAACTTAGAAAAAATGAACAATGAAGGTAACAGGCTACCATGCATTTATTAAAAATGTATAAAAATGGTAATAGGTTTATTTCTATACCAAATATCCTGTACCTTCTAGCAAGTATAGAAGCTTTGAAATGTCAATAAATTTTTCTAAGAATTTGCTTAACACAACAATAAAATTTTAACAATTTGTCACAATTGTACAATGAAAAGATTCTGTTGAAAAACCATTTTAGTAACATAATATTTATTTCTGCCTTATGCATACATATTAAAATGTCAATTATATGCAACTATTATTAAATATATTTTCAGGCTAAGAAACTGTCCTAAACAATAAAGAAATAATATAAAAGCAATATATCTGTATTTGCAAATAAACATGACGTTCAATTACTTTTTCTTGTATATAAATAATCTTTTTGTAAAAAAGAACAAAAAGAAAAGGACACAAACAGCACAGTGATGTACTGGACGGCAGGAAAGCATGATGATATTGTGTCAAATGACAATGATCATTAATGACTAAGAAAACAGAAATGAAAAGCATAGGTTAAACTAAATTCTGACCCACAGTCAAATATACATTAGTCAAAAGTCTTGAATAAAGAATTGATCCTTATAATTTGCAATTGTCATTACTAACAGTATTTGCATTTTACAATGGCATAACTCCTCCCCCACCTTTCTCTCTCTCACAAACACATTCTAACTGCAGACAAGCTTGGATTGGTAGCAATCCTCCTGTCTTAGCACTGGAGTGCTGACTATAGGCATGAGCCATCATGCTGAGCTGCATGGCACACATCTTACTGTGGTTGGTGAGCATTCTACTGAATTCACCGTATTAATACCAGCACAATTATAAATGCCACAAATACGTTTATGTAACTTCACTTTCTACTGGGACAGTAGGAAATTTACTATTTTTTACAAAATGAGGGTATTCGTAAATGTTTCAGTTGTCTCTGTTATGATGATATGAAAGTTTCCCTATACTTTTTCTTGGCAGCTACATCTTACCTCTTCCATCTTCTAATCTGTGTCTTCGAATGACACGCTGTCGTTTTTCTTCTTGCCGTAACTGAAGATGTTCTTCAATATTAACCCCAGGTACAGGGACAGCTGGTTAAATGGCCAAAATAATAAAAACAGCATATGTTATGTAACATTAAATACATAGCAGCTATACCTGTAAAGTAGCAGAAAACGACTTAAAACTTAATTTTTTATTGTAAGAATTCTTGTCGTATGAGCTGGGCAGTGGTGGTGCACACCCTTAATCCCAGCACTCAGAAGGCAGAGACAGGCAGATCTCTGAGTTCCAGGCTAAGCTGGTCTACAGAGTGAGTTCCAGGACAGCCAAGGCTACACAGAGAAATACTGTCTTGAAAAAACAAAACAAAACAAAGCAAAATCTTATCATAAAAGAGGAAAAAAAAAAAGTATCCCCTATGGTCATATTAGTAACCAAAAGCAATACTGTATATATTAACCGTTACCTTAATTTTTAACATGTATTTAATAGAAAGTATTTAAACTTAGAAATACAGAGTTGAGAGCAAGACATTCAACATAATAAATTACCTAAAAGGAGGTCTAAAGGTATCATCTCTTTCACTGCATCAAGAATCCCTCTTTGTCTTGCCTCTTGACCATCCAGCTCTCTTGCACATGCCTTGCAGCATCCACACACAGCACAGCCAGATTCTCCTGAACCACAACCACAAATCCTAGGTAGAAGCAAACAAACAAAAGACAGGCTTAACTGAAATCCTTCTGATCTTTTAGTACTCTTTTCTATAACCATCTTTCCAGTCTCTGGGACTGAATCCAAAGAAAAGTAGGAAGTTTTAGAAATATAATGAGAAGAGTTTGTTACGATTCTAATGAGTATAATTAATATATATCTAAATAAGATCCAAATAGATTCTACTTTTGTACAATTAACTATTAATGTACATTCTCCTATAAGTTTTCTCAATAAGTGCCAACAGTTTTACCACTAAGTGTCAGGATGGGCTGGCAAACATGCATCAGCGGTCTCAGGGGAGTTGAGGGAGGCGTTGGCAGCCTTCCGTACAAAGGCAGCTTTATCAGCATCAAATATGTCTCTCCTTCCTCATTTTTGACATAGTATCATGTCCCGTTTTTCTCTTTTCACTACATCTAACTACCTAATCCTCTGCTGCTCCTTTGTCACCTTCATAAAAATTGAAAACCCTATGTGTTTATCACAAAATAAAGACAAAAATACTCCCTGAAGTTGGCTAGGATATCAGTAAAGAACTAAGTTATTGGTAATACTCTTCATAGATACAGAAATCACAGCTTTAATTATTCACTAGTTAGTCCTTTAAAACTTTTAGTAGTTCTGTCACATTTGTGGTAACATAGATTTTGCAAAGGGACAAAGAGCTAAATACTTCTGGCAACAGTTAAAACAATGTGGTATCCTGTGAAACTGGAGGCTTTGAAAAACAAGTATCTCTGACAATTTGGAAGATCATGTACTTTACAATAATGAGTGTGATATAAAATATCCTATTGAATTCTGTACTGAAGCCATTTTTAAAATATCATTTATAACACCGGACCTCCTCGAATAAAAGACTAAAGAGTAGATATTTCTTACACAAAGATATTAGAATAAAACATTCTACAGATCAATCGCTTTCACAAAAATTGAGGCAAAAACAGCTGACTAAATACTAACAAACAAAACAAAAGCATACACTAAAAAGAGAATATACCATAACAAAGTGAAGTTCATTCCTAATGTAATATTAGAAAATTAATGTAATAATATACCACACTATAAAAAAAATCTATAAAAAACATTTAAATAAATTCAATATAATTTCATTATTTAAGGAATTCAAGAAACTAAGAAGAGAACTACTTCAACACATTCAAAGCCACAAATAAAACCTACAATAAACATAACATTCAATGAAAGATGGAAAGCTTTTCTTCTAAAACAAGAGATAAAACAAGGATTTCTACTTGATTAATTCTATTCAGCATAATACAGTAAAGCTTGGCCAGAAAAATCAGCAGGGAAAAATAAGTAAAAGGTACCTAAATGTGAAAGAAGTACAATCATCACTGCACATATATAACTTCATTCCAAGAAACCTCAAAAGTAATTATACAGACACTCTAAAACTTTAAAAGAAGTTTTAAAGTTTTAATAAAGGAATTCAGAAAACAAGATACAAAGTCAACATGAATGATGGTTATATTGCTTAACATTAACATAAGACTGGAAAGAAAAATCCAACAAAAATTACATTGACAACCATCAGAAAGAATGAAAATTTAGTAAATAACTTAAATAAGGGGTTAATAATGTGAACAATGAAAACCAAACACTGGTGAAAAAAGTTACGATAAATAAATGGAAATATACCCCAAGTTCAAGGATTAAAAGACATGTGTGCACTACTCAATGAAACCTACAAATTTAATGTATTCCTATTAAAATCCTAATGATACTTCTTACAGAAGTAGAAAACATCATAAAATTAAGAGGTCCTTATACAGCCAATAATTTTGATAAAGCAAGAAAATTATTCGTTGTGATTTCAAAACACATAAGATTATTGTAATCTGAAATATGAAAGATGCTGACAAAAGAGAAGCTTATCAGCCAAGAAAGCCCAGAAAACAAACATCACAGTGATATTCAAATGACTTTTGACAAGGGTGTCAAGACCACTAAATGGGAAAAGACAGTCTTTTTCAAAAAATGGCGTTGGAAGACTGGACATCCACATGTATCACAATAACAGTAGGTCTTTACCTAATGGCATTTGCCATATATAAAAATTAACTCAAGGATAAAAGATCTAAAGGTATAAGAAAAATTTCTAGGGGCAACAGCTAAAGATACTTGCTGCCAAGCCTGATGACCTGAGTATGAGGGCGGTGCCTGCACACAGTGAGAAAGAAGTGACTCCTGCAATTCTTGCTCTGAACTCCACACGTGAATCATGGTGTGTGTACACCCACAATATACACAGCAAATGGGCTAAGTTTTTTTGTAGAAGAAAACAATTCATGATGTATCAATGTGTTATGTTCGACAATACTTTCTTGATTGGATGGATAGATGGATGGATGGATGGATGGATGGATGGATGGATGGATGGACGGACATATAAACATGATGAAGCTTTAGAGAGAAAATACATTTGTACTCAAGTATATTTGATAATCCTACTAAGAAAAGATCAATAAACATTTGGCATTAAACAAGAAAAACTTAGAAAAAAACCATTGACTTAAAAAAATGACAATTTAAAATAATGGCTTCAATGAATCAAATGAACGGAAGACAAACAAAAACATGACACTAAATTAGAACTCAAAAATAGTAGAAGATAACTGTAAGTATTTACGTTTAAGGTTGTGTGTGCAGTTGAGTGGTCGAGCATTTACCTGATAATAGTTTAAAGCCCTGGGTTTGAACCCTAGACAGCACCACTCCCCCCCACACACACAGCAAGTGGGTAGCTACACCGTGAGATAATTTGAAAAACAGAAACAAAGGGGAGTGTGCTTATTTTCTCAGGTGGGAAGTCGGCCTTACCCTCCAGGAACTCTGTCAGGACGGCCGCTGCTCACACAGCTGGCGCCATAGCCCGTGCAGTCTCCACACACCGTGCACACCATGCACTGCTCCAGCTTCCACTTGTGCATGCCTGGAGGGCACATCATGGACTTCTCGTCTTTCTCGTCCACTTCTTCTTCCAGGTCTTCATCCATAGCGGTTGCCATATTTTCAATTCCAAACCCTGTTTGACAGATCAATTTATAATTTTATGTGGATTATTTCCATATCTAAAAACAGACATTTCCCAACTTGAAAATATACATGAAACCATGCTGTAATCAAAGTGATTATGTATTCACTTATTTTATCTATTATTCGTCATCAAACTTATTCATTTATCTCTTATCTGTAATGCACAACCTAAAGAACAGGCACTCAATGTACCTATGTCTAATCAAGAAATTGGCTCAGGGATGCAGAGGTGGCTAAGTTGTTAAAAGGCTAAGCTCACAAACAAAGAAATAGACATAGCACATCAGGTTTTTTGGGTTTGTTTGTTTGTTTGTTTGTTTGTTCTCCCAGCTGTAATCAACGGACAAGATAAAAACTGAGATAATCAAACACCGGATAATTTTGTCTAGCATCAGAATAAAGCAATCCTGATGGAAGTCTGAGAGAGCCGAGTTTTAATAATAGAAGAAATGTATCAAGCACTTACTATACCCAGTTTTACCTAAATTATTATTTAAGGGTCAACAGTATAACTATAATCCTCTGTATATTCAATAAAATGGAAATAGATTCTGATTTATAACTCATAATTGAAAATAAAAGATCTAACCTAACTACATAAACCAAAATAATTCTTCATTCATTTAAAAACACTAAATAACCAAAAAAAAAAAAAAAAAAAACAAAATACCTAATATAACTACATACACACACACACACACACACACACACACACACACACACACACACACAAGACCAACACTCTCCCTAACGAAACTGGTTCCTGGGACCTATTTGAATCTACTGTGAAGCAGAGCCCAAAAGAGATGCTCTTGGTTTGGTTAATAAATTTTAAGTTTAAATCTCATCTGATTGTAGTTTCATCATAGTCCAATGCTTACTTCTAATGGTATGAATGGATCTTCTCCTACTGATTTAAAAAAAATTTTTTTGAAGAAATTTAGAATTGAGCACAGGCAATGCTGGTAACAGCTAAAACCAAACCTGGAAGCAAGAATTCACTAAACATGCCATTAAAAACAAAGACCGCGACCACAGCAGCAGGGAAACCCGAAAGACAAAACACTGCTTCCCTTCAACAGACTAAGAATTAAGAAAAAAGACACTACGAAGAAAGACAGTTACAATTCCATCTTTCCCTAACAAAGGGCTAGAGAATAAAAAGCATCAGAGTGATCAAAACATAGAACATTAAACAATGACAGTAATATTTGTTGATAGGCTACTCCCAAAAAGTAGTCAAAAATGAAGGTGATAACCACTTGAAAACAAATCTGCTTTCCATGAATAATTTAGTCATTAAAACTGTTTTTAAAAAGTTAAAGAGGAGGACTTTGCAGCCAGTCCTGAAGATATCTGCTAAACCAGTATCAGATGAAAGGGGAGGAAGTTCTCCCCTATCAGGGGACTTGGAAAGGGGCAGGGAGGAGATGAGGGTGGGAGGGTGGGGTTGGGAGGGAAAGAGGGAGCAGGATACAGCAGGGATACAAAGTTAACAAACTGTAACTAATATTAAAAAATAAAAAATTAAAAAAGTTAAATAAGTCTTAATTTATGCACATTTTAAAATATTAAACAGATAAGAACATTACTTGCTCAAAAGCTAAAAATATAAAACATTTTATTTTTGCAAATCAAATAAAAATGGAGAGATTTTCTACAGACTTTTATCAATAGTATCAAATAAAAAAGGTAAGGTTTTTCTAAATTTATAAGAAATCAAAGAATCATTCATAAAACTGTTTTTAATTGCTCCTCATGTCTGGAACTGGAGTTATAGATGGGGTGAGCCACCACATGAATGAAGGGACAAAACCTGGGTCCTCTGAAAGAATAGCATGTACTCTTTTTTTTCGTCATCATATTCTCATTATCTTTAATTACAATTTATTCACCTTGTATCCCAGTTGTAGCCCTCTGCCTCATTTCCTTCCAGTCCTATCCTCCCTCCCTCTTACCCCCTACCCATTACCTTCCCTTAGTCAAGTAATAGGGGAGATCCTCCTCCCCTACTATCTGACCCTGGTCTCATCAGAACTGTCTGGATCCTCTTTCTCTGTGGCCTAATAAGAACACCTCGCTAGGGAAAGGTGATCAAAGAGCTGGCCACTGAGCCCATGTTAGAGACAGCCCCTGCTCTTCTTTTTCTTTTTATTATAATTTTGTATATTAATTACAGTTTATTCATTTTGTATCCCAGCTGTAGCCCCCTCCTTCATTCAAAGAACCAGCCACTGAGTTAATGTCAGAGTTAATGTCCCTGTTCCAATTACTAGCGAACCCACTTGGAGACTAAGCTGCCATGGGCTACATCTGTGCAGGGGTTCTAGGTTATCTCTATGCATGATCCTTGGTTGGAGTATCAGTCTCAGAAAAAACCCCTGGGCCCAGATTTTTTTGGTTCTGTTGCTCTCCTTGTGGAGCTCCTGTCCCTTCCAGGTCTTTCTATCTCCCACTCCTTTCATAAGATTCCCTGCACTCTGCCCAAAGTTTGGTTATGAGCTTCAGCATTTGCTTTGATACACTGCTGGGAAGTGTCCCTCAGAGGCTGCAAAGCAAAGGACACTGTCATCAGAACAAAATGACAGCCTACAGACTGGGAAAGGATCTTCACCAACCCTATATCTGACAGAGGGCTAATATCCAGAATATATAAAGAACTCAAGAAGTTAAAAATCAACAAATCAAGTAGTCCAATTAAAAAATGGGTACAGAGCTAAACAGAGAATTCTCTATGGAGGAATTTAGAATGACAGAGAAACACTTAAGAGAAATGCTCAACATCCTTAGTCATCAGAGAAATGCAAACTAAAACAACCCTGAGATTTCACCTTACACCCATCAGAATGGCCAAGATCAAAAACTCAAGTGAATATACATGCTGGAGAGGATGTGAAGAAAGGGAAACCCTTCTTCATTGCTTGTGGGAATGTAAACTTGTACAATCACTTTGGAACTCAATCTGGCACTTTCTCAGATAATTAGGAATAGTGCTTCCTCGAGATTCAGCTAACCACTCCTAGGCATATATCCAAAAGATACTCAAGTACACAACAAGGACATATGCTCAACCATGTTAGTAGCAGCTTTATTCATAGTAGCCAGAACCTGGGAACAACCCAGATGTCCCTCAACTGAGGAATGGATATAGAAATTGTGGTACATCTACACAACAGAATAGTATTCAGTAATGAAAAACAAGGAAATCATGAAATTTGCAGGCAAATGGTGGGAACTAGAAAAGATCATCCTGAGTGAGGCATCCCAGAAGCTGAAAGACACACACAGTATTTACTCACTTATAAGTGTATATTAGACATATAATATAGGATAAACAAACTAAAATCTGTACACTTCCAGAAGCTAAGCAAGAAGGAGGACACTGGGTAAGATGATCAATCCTCATTCAGAAAGGCAACTAGGATGGACATTGGAAGAGGGAGAAAACAGGAAATAGGACACAAGCCCTTGCTCTTCTTCCTAGTGAACCCATATGGAGACTGAGTTACCCAGGTTCTACATCTGAGCGGGTAGTCTAGGTCCTCTCCATGCATGATCCTTGGTTGGCACATCGGTCTCTGCAGGGGCCCCTGGGCCCAGATTTTTTTAGCTTTGTTGCTCTCCTTGTGGGGTTCCTGTCCCCTCCATGTCCTTCTATCCCCAACCCCCTCTTTTTTCATAAGATTCCCTGCACTCTGCCCAAAGTTTGGCATGTACTCTTAAAGTTGAGACATTCCTCGGGCCCTACTCATTCATTTTTGGAAGGAGTAAAATTCATTACTATGCCCCAAAAGCTAATGAAAGAACAAGGTAAATCTTAGCATCTAAAAGTTAAGCTCCTACCTTTCCCTCCTTGGTTCATAGCACCAGTGTCTCGTCCACACTGTCCTTTATTATTTACACCAAATGTCCAAACCTCTCCATTCTTCATTAAAACACAAGTGTGAGCTTTGCCCATTGCTACCTGAGTTACAAAATGGCCTTTCAAATCAGATACCAAACCTAGAAAAAACACACAAAATTAATAAATACCAAAAATACATAAAATAAATAGAAGCTTTAATGTGGAATTTAATTTCTTAGGCAAAATAATTCACCAAATGGGAAGCAAGTGACCAAACTACTGGTAGGTTATCACCAAATTTAAAAAGCCTTAAATGTAGTTTCAATTAATTTTAAAATAAAATTCAGACTCAGGGCAAAAATTTACTGTAACTTTATTTCTAGATAGCTTTTCCTACCTGCCTGCTCCAAGTGTCAACAGCCTTGAACACTACCCAGAAGAACCAGCAGCTCTCAAATTTCTACTACAGGCACAAACACTGATGTATATTTACCAGCTTAAACTTATAAACAACTGCCTCGGAAATCAATCTGGCGGTCTCTCAGAAAACTGGGAGTAACTCCAACTCAAGTGCCAGCTACAGAACTCCTGGATATATACCCAAAATATGTTTCACCATACAAAAAGGACATTTGCTCAACTATGCTCATAGCAGCTTTATTTGTAAGAGTTAGAAACAGGAAACAGCATAGATGTCCCTCAGCTGAGGAATAGATAAAGAAACTGCGGTACATTTACACAATGGAATACTACTCAGCTATTAAAAAACAAGGAAATCATGAAATTTGCAGGCAAATGGATGGAACTAGAAAAGATCATCCTAAGAGACATAACGCAGACCCAGAAGGACTCATGTAGTATGTGCTCAGTTCTAAGTGGACATTACACATTAGTACAGGGTAACCTTGCTACAACTCACAGACCTAAAGAAACTAATTATCAAGGAGGGCCCAAGGGAGGTTGCTTGAATCCCACTGAGAAGGGGAAATAAAATAGACATCAGAAGTGGAGGGAAAGGAACTGGGAGAGAGAGGGGGGTGAGAAGAGGTGGAGAGAGGAATGGGTGGGAGGAATCAGGTATGGGAATTGCAGGGATGGAGGGTGAGAGGGCTGGGAGAGAGAAGAGAAAATGGTGTTGGGGCATCTCTGGGACAAGCTGGAGACCTGGAATGGAGAAGACTCCTGGTAAGATGGGGGTGACTCTAACTGAGACTCCTAGCAGCAAGGGATACTAAGGCTGAAACAGCCACATCCTGTAGCTAAGCAGGAATTCGAGTAGGAGAGGGACACCAACTCACCCACAAAACCCCTAACACAAAATTTGTCCTTTCTACAAGATGTGTACGAATGAAAGATGGAACAGAGATTGAGGGAATGGGCAACCAATGACTGGCCCAACCTGAGACCTACCCCATGGGAAAGACCCAACCCCTGACTCTACTAATGATACTAGGCTATGATTGCAGACAGGAACCTAGCATAACTGTCATCTGAGAGGCTCCACCCAACAGCTGATGCAAACAGATGCAGGGACCCCCAGCCAAATATTAGGCTGAACTCAGGGAGTGCTGTGGAGGAGTTGGGGGAAGGATTGAGGGAGCTGGAGGAATCAAGGACACTTATAGAAGATCTACATAGGCAACTAACTTTGGCTCACGGGGTCTCAGAGACTGAACCACCAACCAAATAACATGGATGGACTGATCCTAGCCCCGTATATGTATGAAGCTAATGGGTTGTTTGGCCCTCAAGTGAATCCCCTAAAAACTGGAGTGGGCGATGTCTCTGACTTGGACTCTGTCGCCTCCCTCCTGATCCCGTTTTCCTAGCAGGGCTGCCTTGTCTTGCCTCAGTGAAAGAAGAGCCACTTAGTCCTGATGGACTTGTTGTGCCAGGGTAGGTTGGTATGAGGGAGGTGGATTATGGGAAAGTGGTTGGGAGGGTGGGACTAGGGGGAGGGGAGGGATGTAAAATGAATAAATAAATTAATGAAGAAAAAAACTTAGCAGAAAAACATTTGGAATAATACAATGAAATAATAGTTTTTTATAAAACCTTTACGACTTTTCAAAATAGTAGTTTTCAATGTAAAATCATGTATATTTATTTATTTCCTGTGCATGCATTCAAAATGCACATGTTTCCATTTGTAGGTGAGAAGATAACTTGTGGGAGTCAGTTCTCTCTTTTACCCCGAGTCCCAAGGATTGACTCAGGCTGCCAACCTTACCGCAAGTGAATTTGCACGCTGAGGTATCCCAACAAGTCTCAGAACAATTATTTTTGAACCTCTAATACTTTCTTTCACAGTCCAATTAAGAATTTCTTCAACGTCCCTCATATTACTTTCAATATGCTTTTCACATTAGTTTGCTAATCTTATTACTTATTTTGGTAATAATTTTTAAATTACAAAAGCATGCTTAGCCTTGTTAAAGTAGTAGTAACAGTAAACCTAGTGTTAGTTTTGCAGAATATGTCAAAAACTTCATTTCCAAAATTAAGTTAATTAAGTTAATTATTTCAGTAGCAAAAATTACTAAGTTCTGTATGTAACACACATCGTATACACAAACTCCTTGGAATAATCACTTGACTTTTCAGTAATGAACTTCAATTATTTTGGATTCCTTTTTACAGCAAAATTCAAAGCATTATAAGTCTCATATAAAATCTTCCCAAGTGAGGTGACTCATTCACTATACTCATTTCTAATTACTAGGAAAAAAAATCCAGCAACCAAACAGTATGAGGTTATGAGATTAGAGTTCATAAATATAAAACTATCTAGCTACCTCTATCCCTCATGCCCACTTGTTAAATTTTGTGTTTATCAGTCAGGCACAGGATAAGCTGATAAATAATTCTTGAGGCTGTGTACTTAGGTACTTCAGAATCCAGTAAGTAGGAAAGGAAACAACACTACCCCGTTTTCTAAGTGGAGAAACAGATAATTTAATGATTTTAAATCAGCCTTGTTTTAAAACTATCTGCTAGAAGAGACTAACATTAACCCAAAGACATGTTATATGAACACTTTGGTGTGAAGGAAAAGCTTTCCAGAGAAACTAGCTAAGGGAAAGTTTCTCTCACCAAGCTCTTGACTAGCTCTGTGTGAAATGGATGTTAGCTCTTCCAGTGAGGAAATACAATGGAAAACATCTTTACCAAAGATCCACATTTGGAAGAAAATGTCAACTATGTAGAGAAGCATGCTACAATGTTAATTTTCTAGACTCATTTGTTATATCTAGTGACTCATATTAGAATCTTTTTGCATAAAAGTAAAATATTTTTAACTTACTTGAACTATCAGAATAAATAGCATCTTTTCCAAACATGTATAGTTCTCCATCTTTAGAAATGACAGAACTACTTCCATTATTGCAGGCCGTGTACACCACAATCTTCCCTTCCATTTTAATAATCTTTTTAGGTTTATAGGGTTTTGACTGCCGTCTGCTCTTAGCTAAAAGGAACAAATAAAATGGATGTAAGATATCTATATGTAAATAAAAACAATGATTTATATATATAACCAAAGAAAAGAAACCCCAGCCCCCACAAACACATTTATATCACCTTTTTATCTCTCATTATAATTCATTTGTGCTCTTATATTAAATTCTGTAAACAAAGTTTTTCATTCATCTAATAGATATTAAGCAGCTGTATAAAGTCAATGTGACTATAAAGATGGTATACATACGAAAAAGAACAAATAAATAAAAATATGGATGATTTTAAAAGCTACTATGCTCAAAAATTCTACCCTTGAAATTAAGCATCAATTAGCTGTTCAGAAGTGCCAACTCTCAGTAGACTTACTTGACTCTCCATCTTCTCCTTTACTTGCAGATCCTGTGAAGAACACGCTCCCATCCTCTGCTACTAAAAGGGCATGTGAGCCGTCATGTCCAACAGAGAAGTGCACTATCTTTGGAGATTTGGTAATTGGTAACTCAACCCATTTTCCTGCTGAAGGACCACCTTGTTTAATTCCAAGACTCTGGTACTTGCCAGTGTAATATATCTTATATGTTTAAAAAAAAAAAAAAAAAAAGGAAGAGAAAAACAGAAATTAGACTGCCATTGGAGTGTACTCCAGGTCATTTCAGTGAAAGGTAAAAGCAAGAACTTGACATTTTTCTATACTATTCAAATTTCATGACCTGAGGGAAACAACTGACCTACTCAATATTGATTTTTCATATGTATCCTGGATATTTATAATTGTCATATTTACTTTCCATGAATATACTCACAGAAGGAAATTCATAAAATGTTATTCACTTCCCAAACCCATAAAAAGCTACATGTAAATATATGCCTGATAATTTCTATCTTCAGAATTCCCTTAGTTATCTTAATTTCTCTTCACATTTATTAAATAAAAAAGAGACTTCAATCTATATAGGCTAACCTATACAATCTATACAAGCTACTGTAGTATCTTAAATTATATATTTTATTAGTTTTGAGTATTTTTAGAAACTTCTGATTTCTCATTTATCAGAATAAACATAAAACACAACCTTACATAATTAAAAAATTATAGAAATCCGTTATTAAACACTTTCAAAATATAACTTTTTTAAAGGTTACAAACTGTTAGCATCTTAAATGTCACTACTCTTTTATAGTATTATTTGCAACACAAATAAAATTTCATCATGTAAAACACTATAAAAACATTAACTATGTAATCTAACTGAATTATACTGTTATCGATTTGTACTTTCTCTTCAATCATAAAAGTTAATTTTTGAAACAAAATGTGTAGTTTACCTTTCCATTTGCTGTTTTCATTAGTGCAAACTCTCGTCCTGCACCAAGTATCGCTGACTCCTCATCAAATCCTGTGCCTTAAACAGAACAAGAGTAATAAATGACAGCGTTTGCAATATACATACTTCTAAGTACAACATGCACTAGTCAATTCAGTTAGCATTGTTAAAGATTCAAATGGTCTGCCTATGGTGGCACACAGGATGAAGCAGGAGGACAACTACTTTGGGAACATGCTGGACTACTAGATAGACCGTCACAAATGCAGAGTAAAACAACAAATACCAGCATTGGCTTGAATTTTTACAGAGAATTAACAATAGGTCCACAACTTAAAAAAGAGATAAAGTTGTTCTAATCTTGATATGTTTTAAATTACTACCAACATTTTATAACATAACACTAAAAGGATTAATGTCAACAGTAGTCACTGAATTGAGGTATAGAAATATATTTTTGTTAAGCATCACAGGTACTAAACATCATAAAATGTAAAAATATTATCTCATTTGATCTTCATATCTTCATACATTGCCCATTGTTTAAATGAACAAATAGAAAGCTTAGGAGTTCATATAACACCTCTAGCTATTTGGGATGAAATTAAAACATGAAGATATCAACCATGCATGGTAGTGCTCATCTATAATCCCAGCACTCAGACAGGAAGAGGTAGGCAGATCTCTGTGAGTTTGAGCAAGCCTGGTCTACAAAGTGAATCCAGGACAGCCCAGGCTACACAGAGAAACCCTGACTCAAAAAAAAACCCAAAAAACTCATGAAGATATCTAGATTAAAAATTTCAGATTATCTGTCCCATGCTTTTTATAAAAGAAAAATTCCTAATTTAGAAAATGTGTACATTATCAAACCATAAATTATAATTTTCTATGCTGTATATTTTATGATGTTTGGCCAGTCATACAAGCAACCAATGATTCTGTAGGCTTTTAGCATTTGTCTATTTGTTTGTTTGTTTGCTTGCTTGTTAGTTTTGGTTTTTCAAGACAGGGTTGCTCTGTAGCCCTGGGTGTCTTAGAACTCTGACTGTAGACCACGCTGGCCTCGAACTCACAGAGAAATACCTTCCCCTGCCTCCTGAGTGCTGGGTTACAGGTGTGTGCTGCAATGCCTGGCTTCTGTGGACTTCTAAAATTAACAGCTTGAGCTCAACTTGGCATATTTTTTCACGGAAGGGAAGACATACGAAAATCGAGACAACTAAAGTATGTGCGATAAAAAGCTAATGTCAAAATAATTAAATTCCCAAATACAAATAATTTAAAAAGCAAATCTAGTAGAGATTCTCCTAAGTTACAGAACTACACTAATAAATTTTCAGTGGTATTAAATAAATTACCCTCAGCATTGTCCATCCATAATCCTTAATAAATGTAAGTTTTGCCCTATTGAAACTGTTAGTTGCAAAGTATTATTATTAGTCATTTTTCTTAGCACTTTCTAATACCTCACCTATTTACAGGCTGTTATTTCTAGTTACTGCTATATATTAATCAAAAATTGTTTCATAAAAAAATAAAATAAAATAAAATAAATTGTTTTATAGTAATAAAGACAACAGCCAATAAATTATGAGCTGAGATAAAAAAAAACAGACAATGAGTTTTTTAGAGAAAAGAAAAAGAAACACTTATTTTTTCATCTTACTTATTATATGCAAATCCTTTTCCAGATCAAACAGTGATATACCACAGGCATGTAAGCATTTTCTGGCCAGTTTAAGCTGTAATTCTTGTTGTAGTACAGGTTCAGTGCTTGTGGCAAATATTCTGACAACAAAGCCATCCTTAAAAATAAATAGAGAGAGAGAGAGAGAGAGATAGATAGATAGATAGATAGATAGATAGATAGATAGATAGATAGATAGAT